>NC_069503.1:710522071-710822071 GCF_027579735.1 Bombina bombina | reverse complement strand
GAGAGAGTAGTGAGAGCAAAAGAGAGGGGGAAAGAAAAAGGGAGGGGGAGAGAAAAAGAGCAAAAAAAGAGAGGGAGGAGAGAGAGCAAAAGAGAGGTGGAGAGGAAGACAGAGAGAGGAGGGAGAGAAAGAGAGCAAAAGTGAGAGGGGAGAGAAAGAGCAAAAGAGAGAGGGGAGAGAGAGCAAAAGAGAGGGGGAGAGAGAGAGAGCAAAGAGAGGATGAGAGAGCAAAAGAGAGGGGAGAGAAAGAGCAAAAGAGAGGGGGAGAGAGAGAGAGCAAAAGAGAGGGGGAAGAGCACAAAAGAGAGGGGGAAGAGAGAGCAGAAGAGAGGGGGAGAGAGGGGGGAGAGAAAGAGAGCAAAAGAGAGGGGGAGAAAGAGAAAGCAAAAGAGAGGGGGAAAGAGAGAGCAAAATAGAGGGGGGGAGAGGGAGAGAGAGTGGGGGAGAGAAAGAGAGCAAAAGAAAGGGGGCGAGAGAGAAAGCAAAAGAAAGGGGGTAAGAGAGCAAAAGAGAGGGGGGAGAGAGAGAGCAAAAGAGAGGGGGAAGAGAGAGAGCAAAAGAGAGGGGGGAGGGAGAGCGCAAAAGAGAGGGAGAGAGAGAGCAAAAGAGAGGGGAGAGAGAGAGAGCAAATGAGAGGGGGAGAGAGAGAGCAAAAGAGAGGGGAGAGAGAGAGAGCAAAAGAGAGGGGGGAGAGAGAGAGAGCAAAAGAGAGGGGGATGGTCAGGCAGAGTGGCTGTGACGAGGGGGCATGGCAACTTTAAAGCTCCAAAACTGCCTAGTGCAGTTATTTTTTTAATTTAAAAAAAGGTACATTTTTTTTTAATAAAAACTATAATGCCCTCTATTTCGAGGGCATTTGCGGCACTTTTAGAAAATTAACGAGAAATCTGATCTCTGGTTAATTTTACTGAGTGCTAATTGCTACCACAAGCTCCCAGTAGCAATAAACAGCCACTTGTAATGGCTAGTTAATTTGCCCGTTTACGGGAGCGTGATAATTTAGTGCTCCACTTGTAATCTAGCCCTAAATAGTTTATCCTATAATGGGAATCTTTAAGATACTTGCAGTAAAACAGTAGTCTTTAGTGTTGCCTAAAAGTAATTGTTTTCAATTTCCCATCAAAAAAGAACATCAACTTTTTATTAAATGTCCATATATTTGGCTATGCATTTGAAAAAAGTGGGCTCTTCTGTCTTGATAGAAGACCATTGAGTGTTTTATCTTCTAAAAATGAAATGAGACAAAACAGATTCTACCCATATTTTACAACAAATGTTATTCCTTGTAAAGATTCAATCAGCAAGTATAAACAACAATTGTATTGTATTTGCATCCAAATAATTAGTGAATGGCTTTATTTACAACCCCAATTGCCAAAAAGTTGGGACAGTATGGAAAATGCAAAAAAAAACCAAACAAATAAAAAGAGTCATTTGAAAATTCAATTCACCCTGTATTATATTGAAAACACTATCGCCTAGATTTAGAGTTCTGCGTTAGCCGTCAAAAGCAGCGTTAAGGGGTTCTAACGCTGCTTTTGGCCGCCCGCTCGTATTTAGAGTCAGGCAGGAAAGGGTATAACGCTCACTTTCAAGTCGCGACTTTTCCATACCGCAGATCCCCTTATGCCAATTGCGTATCCTATCTTTTCAATGGGATCTTCCTAACGCCGGTATTTAGAGTCTTGGCTGAAGTGAACGGTAGAGCCTCTACCGACAAGACTCCAGCCGCAAAAAAAAATAAGTAGTTAAGAGCTTTATGGGCTAACGCCGGTTTATAAAGCTCTTAACTACAGTGCTCTAAAGTACACTAACACCAATAAACTACCTATGTACCCCTAAACCTAGGTCCCCCCACATCGCCGCCACTATAATAAATATTTTTAACCCATAATCTGCCGACCGCACACCGCCGCCACCTACATTATCCCTATCAACCTCTAATCTGCTGCCCCTAACATCGCCGACACCTACATAATATTTATTAACTCCTAATCTGCCCCCCCCCAACGTCGCTGCTACCTAACTACACTTATTAACCCCTAATCTGCTGACCGGACCTCGCCTCTACTATAATAAATGTATTAACCCCTAAACTTCCGCACTCCCGCCTCGCAAACACTATAATAAATAGTATTAACCCCTAATCTGCCCTCCCTAAAATCGTCGCCACCTAACTTCAAGTATTAACCCCTAATCTGCTGACCGGACCTCGCTGCTACTCTAATAAATGTATTAACCCCTAAAGCTAAATCTAACCCTTACCCTAACACCCCCTAAGTTAAATATAATTTTAATCTAACAAAATAAATTAAATCTTATTAACTAAAGTATTCCTATTTAAAACTAAATACTTACCTGTAAAATAAACCCTAATATAGCTACAATATAACGAATAATAATTATATTGTAGCTATTTTAGGATTTATATTTATTTTACAGGCAACTTTGTATTTGTTTTAACTAGGTACAAAAGCTATTAAATAGTTATTAACTATTTAATAGCTACCTAGTTAAAATAATTACAAAATTACCTGTAAAATAAATCTTAACCTAAGTTACAATTAAACCTAACACTACACTATCAATAAATTAATTAAATAAATTACCTACAATTACATACAATTAAATAAACTAAACTAAAATACAAAAACAAACAAACACTAAATTACAAAAAATAAAAAAATATTTCAAGAATATTAGGCTAATTACACCTACTCTAAGCCCCCTAATAAAATAAAAAAGCCCCCCAAAATAATAAAGGTCCCTACCCTATTCTAAATTAAAAAGTAACCAGCTCTTTTACCAGCCCTTAAAAGGGCTTTTTTGCGGGGCATGCCCCTAAGTAATCAGCACTTTTGCCTGTAAAAAAAAATACAACCCCCCCCAACATTAAAACCCACCACCCACATACCCCTACTCTAACCGAAACCACCCTTAAATAAACCTAACACTACCCCCCTGAAGATCTCCCTACCTTGAGTCGTGTTCACCCAGCTGGGCACCGATGGACCAAAAGAGGACATCCGGAGCGGCAGAAGTCTTCATCCTATCCGGGCAGAAGAGGACATCCAGACCAGCAGACATCTTCATCCAAGCGGCATCTTCTATCTTCATCCATCCGGAGCGTAGTGGAGCCATCTTCTTCCATCCGACACGGATCCATCCTCTTCAACCGACGCCTACTCGCCGAATGAAGGTTCCTTTAAATGACGTCATCCAAGATGGCGTCCCTCGAATTCCGATTGGCTGATAGGATTCTATCAGCCAATTGGAATTAAGGTAGGAAAAATCTGATTGGCTGATCCAATCAGCCAATCAGATTGAGCTTGCATTCTATTGGCTGATTGGAACTTGAATCTGATTGGCTGATTTAATCAGCCAATCAGATTTTTCCTTCCTTAATTCCAATTGGCTGATAGAATCCTATCAGTCAATCGGAATTCGAGGGACGCCATCTTGGATGACGTCATTTAAAGGAACCTTCATTCGGCGAGTAGGCGTCGGTTGAAGAGGATGGATCCGCGTCGGCTGGAAGAAGATGGCTCCGCTCCGGATGGATGAAGATAGAAGATGCCGCTTGGATGAAGATGTCTGTCGGTCCGGATGTCCTCTTCTGCCCGGATAGGATGAAGACTTCTGCCGCTCCGGATGTCCACTTTTGGTCCATCGGTGCCCGTCTGGGTGAACACGACTCAAGGTAGGGAGATCTTCAGGGGGGTAGTGTTAGGTTTATTTAAGGGGGGTTTGGGTGGGTTAGAGTAGGGGTATGTGGGTGGTGGGTTTTAATGTTGGGGGGGTTTACAGGCAAAAGAGCTGATTACTTAGGGGCATGCCCCGCGAAAGCCCTTTTAAGGGCTGGTAAAAGGGCTGGTTACTTTTTAATTTAGAATAGGGTAGGGACCTTTATTATTTTGGGGGGCTTTTTTATTTTATTAGGGGGCTTAGAGTAGGTGTAATTAGCCTAATATTCTTGTAATCTTTTTTTATTTTTTGTAATTTAGTGGGTTTTTTTTTGTAATTTAGTTTAGTTTATTTAATTGTATGTAATTGTAGGTAACTTATTTAATTAATTTGTTGATAGTATAGTGTTAGGTTTAATTGTAACTTAGGTTAGGATTTATTTTACAGGTAATTTTGTAATTATTTTAACTAGGTAGCTATTAAATAGTTAATAACTATTTAATAGCTATTGTACCTAGTTAAAATAAATACAAAGTTGCCTGTAAAATAAATATAAATCCTAAAATAGCTACAATATAATTATTTGTTATATTGTAGCTATATTAGGGTTTATTTTACAGGTAAGTATTTAGTTTTAAATAGGAATACTTTAGTTAATAAGATTTAATTTATTTCGTAAGATTAAAATTATACTTAATTTAGGGGGGGGTGTTAGGGTTAGGGTTAGGGTTAGCTTTAGGAGTTAATACATTTATTAGAGTAGCGGCGAGGTCCGGTCGGTAGATTAGGGGTTAATACTTGAAGTTAGGTGGCGGCGACGTGGGGGGGGGCAGATTAGGGGTTAATACTATTTATTATAGGGTTTGCGAGGCGGGAGGGCGGCGGTTTAGGGGTTAATAACTTTATTAGAGTAGCGGCGAGGTCCGTTCAGCAGATTTGGGGTTAATAAGTGCAGGTAAGGTAGTGGCGACGTTGGGGGGGCAGATTAGGGGTTAATAAATATAATATAGGGGTCGGCGATGTTAGGGGCATCAGATTAGGGGTACATAGGGATAATGTAGGTTGCGGCGTTGTCCGGAGTGGCAGATTAGGGGTTAATAGGATAATGCAGGTGTCAGCGATAGCGGGGCGGCAGATTAGGGGTTAATGAGTATATATAGACTCGGGGTTCATGTTAGGGTGTTAGGTGCAGACTTAGAAAGTGTTTCCCCATAGGAAACAATGGGGCTGCGTTGGGAGCTTAACGCTGCTTTTTTGCAGGTGTTAGGTTTTTTTTCATCCCAAACTGCCCCATTGTTTCCTATGGGGGAATCGTGCACAAGCACGTTTTGCCAGCTTACCGCTACCGTAAACAATGCTGGTATTGAGGGTTGAAGTGGCGGTACATTCGGCTCAACGCACCCTTTTTGGAGCCTAACGCGGCCCTTCAGACAACTCTAAATACCAGCGTTGTCTTAAGGGTGCGTTGGGAAAAAAAGCTGCGTTAGCTACGCGGGTCTTTACCGACAAAACTCTAAATCTAGCCGATTATTTACACATTATTTGATGTTTAACTTTGTGAATTTAATGTATTTTTGAAAATATACAAAGATTTCAAATCTAATGACTGCAACGTTCCAAAAAAGTTGAGACAGGAGCAATTTAGGACTGATTGCGATGTGACAAGTTGAAATAAGAAGGTGATGTGAAACTGGTGAGGCAATCATGTAATCATAGTATATACGGAACATCCAACAAAAGGCCTAATCCTTCAAGAGCAAGGATGGGTTGAGGCTCGCCAATCTTCCAACAGATGCGTCAGCGAATAATCCAACCTTTTGAGAACAACATTCCCCAAAGACAAATCAGTAGGATTTCTGGCATTTCACCTTCTACAGTGCACAATATAAATAAAAGATTCAAGGAATCCAGTTGAATCTCGATGCGTAAAGGGCAAGGCCAAAAACCACTTCTGAATGCGTGTGATCTCCAATCCCTCAGAAGTAACTGTCTCAACAACGTCATGAGTCTGTAATAGATATCCTGACATGGGCTCAGGAATACTGTAATAAACCTTTGTCAGTCAACACCATTCGCCGCTGCATCCACAGACTTTACTATGCAAAGCAGAAGCCATAAATCAACACTGTCCAGAAGCGCCGCCGACTTCTCTGGGCTCGGTCTCATCTGAGATGGACAATAGCAAAGTGGAATTGTGTTTTGTGGTTTGATGAGTCAACATTTAAAAAACATTTTTGGAAAAAAAAAGCTGTCATGTTCTCTGGGCCAAAGAGGAAAAGGACCATCCAAGCTGTTATAAGTGTCATGTCCAAAAGCCAGTGCTTGTCAAGGTGTGGGGGTGTATCAGTACCCATGGCATGGGTAACTTGCACATCTGGGAGGGCACAATTAATGCAGAAAGATATGTATACATTTTGGAGCAACATATGCTGCCATCCAGACATTGGGGCCAATTTATCATTGTGCTGGCAGACATGATACTCTGTCAGCATTTATCATTGCACAAGCATTTCTCGTGAAATGCTTGTGCAATGCCGCCCCCTGCACATTCGCGGCCAATTGGCCACTAGCATCTGATCAGGATGATTGCTGTCCGCTGCCTGACACTACAGGGGTAGATTGCAGCATCTGCTACTTTATAAATCAACCCCATTGTCTTTTCTTAGGGACATCCCTGCATTTTCCAGCAGGACAACTCCAAAGAACATTCTGCCAGGACTACAAGTGCATGATTGCGTAAGCAGAGAGTGCGGGTGCTAGCATGGCATTTCTGCAGTTCTGACCTGTCTCCAATAGAGAACGTGTGGCAGATTATGAAGCATAAAATAAGGCAACGAAGGGCCCGTACAGTTGCGCAGCTGAAGACATGCATAAGACATTCACCAGAAATGCTTGTGCAATGTAAAATACAAACAGTGTCTGCATTTATCAAGGTCGAGTGGACATGATTCGCTATAGTGAATCATCTCCGCTCGACCTTTGGTAAATCCCCAAGCTCTCTTTGAGGAGTGATTTATGTCTTACAAATATTAGGGACCTGTTGAGGAATAGAGTGGACATTTACCTATATAGGCCCTCAAATGTACAGTCTTTTGCTGAAGTCCTCACAGCCATCTCTGTTATTATGACATGCCCTGACCTTGTTGTAATTGTAAAGGTAATCAGAGAACAGAACATTATCTAAACAAGAACATGCTTGCAAATATTGCTACAAATAACTGATAATAATAATATATCTACTTTTGATGATATTTTTGCCTATTTTAGCTACATTTTGAAAAGAACAGGTTTGCACTATGAGCAATAGGTTTTCAAATTAACATGGAGTAGTGTGGGAAGAGATGGAGGGAAGGATGTAATATGAGAAGTGTTGAAGGTATCCTGCTTCCTCGACCACCATTGCTAGAGTGGACCAGTTTTCTATCTTTTGCCTATGTTAGTGAGGAGCTTTTCATCCTCCTGTCTTATATGACCTAGCTGGCTCTCTACCTCCTTACAAAACACTGAGAGATAGTATCCCACATTTTTATAACTTTTACTACAATATCTCAGGCTCATATATGTTGCATGAGAGTTAAGACAAGTTATTTGCAAGGAATGAGTTATATCTTACATATTATAGAGACCCAATTCCTTCTGTTGAGGCATAGCTGTATATTTATTATACCCCAGGTAGATACATATATATATATATATATATATATATATATATATATATATATATATATATATATATATATATATATATAAAAAGAGATGTAGAGAAGACAAGCAATGCCTGGAGTGCAACAGACAAAATTGTAGGAGCAAAAGAAGAGTGCACTCACCAGGACTTTTCAAAAATGTATTTCCTAATATGTGACATATTAGAAAATAAATCTTTTAAAAATCCTGGTGAGTGCACTCTTCTTTTGCTTGACAAAGGGGGAGACCCCGAAACGTTATAGTTCATTAAATATCATTGAGGTGTTTATGTTAAGTCCTACGAGTGCGGTCTCAATTTTTTGCTGTTTTGTGTACATATATGTACCGCACCTGTGCATAAAGTTTTGAACGAGAGTGCTTGGTGACCAGGATTGTGATTATATATATAATTTTATAAATCGTTCAGAAACTGGAATAACCAGAAATGTTTATTTTGAATTGTTCTCTCAAGGATTTTAGAAGCTTTGCTTCATCAATTACCAATATTCTGAGAAATATATGTGTCTTTATTAGTACAATTTTCTGGGTAACTCTTCAAAAATTATTGATCTCTACAAACTGCCCTTTTCTAATATAATAGCTGAAACCATGCTTGTTAGTATTAATAACTAAACAATAATGCTGATGCCCAAGCTTATGCAAAAAGTAAACAAAAACCTGAGGGGGGGGGGGGGAATGGCAATTCACATATGTTAGACAATGCTTAAATGGACAGTGTAGTGTAAAAATTCTCTCCCCTTTAATTTGTTCCCAGATATCCTATTCACTTGCTGCAGTGTTTAAAAATGTTTACAAGCTGTTCTTTATCTTTATTTTGGCATTTGAAATAGCGGCTTTTATCTTTAGTACCCCTATTTATACTGAAAATTTCAATAATTAAGTATTGGCTATATAAAAGTTGTGTAAACAGCCAGCAGAAGAAAATACACTCCCATTGGGGTTAGGAGAGATAAGTTATACAATATTAATTTCCATTTGTTCTCTAAGTACTGGGCTTTGGTATATAGACATAGAGAGATAAGATAAGGAAGCATTGGTGTGTAAAAAAAAAGTGATAAAACGTTTCCTTCAAGCTCAGACCATTTTAATGGGTTGTGGGGACAAAGAACAAAACCAGCTATTTAATTTAAAAAAATAAATCTAAAGGGTCAATTTCGCATACATTTTATACATTTTTACACTTATACAATTTTACAGTACACTGTCCCTTGAACTTAATATGTAAGTAGCAGTAAGAAAGCAGCACTACATGACAAAGTCAAACACCCAGGATAAAAATGAAATCAAAATAATCAGAAAAATATATTTATTTATTTTAATAATAACAATAACTATGACAAATTTAAAATGACTCTAAATGGCTTCACTTTTAAATTGGACTGACAAATGATAGTCCAGGATAGAGAAAACAACTTCCCTATATGTTAACAACCATGTAACATATGGTTGCTGATTTTGCCATTGATAGAGAATATTTACTTTGTCAGCGTAAGGTTGCTCTGTTCTACATTTTGTGCACAGTTCATTATACTTTAGTTCAATACACTAACTGCACAACTAGCTATTCTCTTCTGAGCAAGGCAAGGGGAAAATTTAAACTATAACACATGCATAAAACATTTTACTAATTGAAAACAAAGTTCAAATGTGTTAATATAATCAATATTTAGCATATTTCATTATAGTTTTAAGTTACTCATCACTCTGTCTGTGACTTTCAAGAATAAAAAAAGTCAGTAATAATATGGTGCTATTTAATGATACATAAAATGTAGTGAAATTATGGGGATCTAAAACCAAGTTAAATAATTGATGACAATGATGATGATTGTATTAATTTATTTGGTTAAGTACTTTATTGAGACAGGTTATGAAGTATTGATTTCTTTTTGCTCAGATTAAAAATTATTTAATAAATAGTTTTTTTTTTTTTAGAAAACAGGTGGAATGTAAAATTTTAATTTGATATATATTACAAACTAATGTGTGGCTTTCTGTATCTATATCTACACACAAAGACACACATATATACACACATCCACATACACAGGCACACACACAGACACACACACACATTCACACACACATACACACACACATACAGAAACACACATTCACACACACACACACACACACATTCACACACGTACACAGACACATGCATGCACACACATACACACATGCACACACACACACACATACGCAGACACACACACATGCATGCACACACACATACATATGTATTTAAACACATTTTGTATACAGATGTTGAAATGTAAATTCCTGGTACTGAGGTTATTCTCAGAAAGTTTCCAGCAACACAATAACCTCAGTACCAGTGATTTACATATCATACACTGTTTCCAAAACTTGTTTGAATATTTGCATTCTGTGAGAGGGGGTGGAAGACTTCTCACATTACAAAGGCTGATAAAAGTAATTGACTGTGAGCCATCAAGGGACAGTGTACCATAAAACTGTGTTTGCAATTATTTGTTATACCAGCAGAAGGGTATAAAATGTATGAGAAATTACTCATTTATGTTATTTTTTATATACAAAATAGCTGGTGTTGTTCTTTGACACCAAAACCCATATGAATTGGCTGAGCTTGCAAAGAAATCAGATTTCCTCATTTTATCACATTCTATACACATACATGCTTCCTTATCTGATCTTTGTCTGTATACCAAAGCCTAATACTTAAAGAGAACATTTGGATATTAACATGTTATTACTTATCTCTCCTACCTCTTAGTGGGGGTGTAATTTCTTCTGCTAGCTATGTTTACACAGCTTTTCTATAATCAATGCTTAAAGGGACACTCAATCAAAATTAAACTTTCATTATTCAGATAGAGCATGCCATATTAAACAACTTTCCAATTTACTTCCATTAACTAAGTGTGCACAGTCTTTTTATATTTAAACTTTTTCAGTCACCAGCTGCTATTGAGCATGTGCAAGAATAAGTGTGTATGCATTTGTGAATGGCTCATGGCTGTCACATGGTACAGGGGTAGTGAAAAAAGACATAACTTTTAAAATTGTCAGAAAAAAAATCTACTGAAATGTACAATGTCTCTTTTTCGAACTATTCAACACTTATAAAAGAAAGAGATATCACACACAAACATATATTTATAAACTTTTATAAATGTAAATGCATAAATACACACACATATATAAATTCATTGAAATTATGGTGGAGATAAAAGTCTGAGATTAAACTCCTCCATGTCTCAAAAGTAAATCAATAAAAATTGTTGCATAGGAAATTAGAACATCTATTGCATATATACAGTATATATACATTAAATGTGCTACTTTCCTATGCAACAATGTTTATTGATATATATATATATATATATATATATATATATATATATATATATATATATATATATATATCCAATGTGTATCTGCACTCACAATTCAAAGATAGTCAGCAACCAGGGTGCTTAGTCGAAATTTCAATAAGTATCAACAAGTAAGGACTGCACTCGCTGGATTCAGTTAAAATAATAACTTATTTAGTCAATGGTGACATTTCAGGGTACGCAGACCCCTTCCTCAGACCCAACACAGTGCACATGAAACAAAGTGACTTTAAACACAAATAAACCCCTCCCATCTTACATTCCAAGAAATTGCTCCAAAACCGTATCCATGGAGACCAGGTAGTTACCTGGCAACCATATTACACAAACAATTAAGACATTCAATAACAGTGGTGTGATTAATATTTCCTAACTGTTAATAAGACAAAAGAAACGCAAGTGACACAAGTGTGTCAACACCTATGTGTATAGAAACTGTGAAGACATCATGCTTAATATATACTTTAAAATTCAGTATATCAAATCATATACAATATAGGCAAAATCATTTGAATAAATATATAAACCCCTCTGCAACAACGTAGCTTATATGTTCAGGTTTACACACTAATCAGTGTATTATTTGGCACCAAATATTGTTAGACTGTTTAGACAAATAATTCCGGTTTGCGTGGCTAAATACAATTATTGCAAAGATGAGGTCCACATTTAATGTTAGAAAGAATAAATGTTACCATTTAATATATACAATGAGCAAAATATAGTCAATCTAAGATAGGCATTGATCTAACAGGGGCTTGGTGTTTGACATTTTCGTCCCAAATCTGTCCTGCTATAATCACACATACGGTGTACACGGTAAATGTTGGGCTCCAACACATAACTTATGAAATACGCTTGCAATATTAGGACACCACGTTAGCACTACATAGCACACAACATTGAGGAGCGTAAACAGTATTGACAACCACGCTCTGACAGGTACGATCTTAGTATGCAAATTAGCCACGCTATTACGGAGTCAAGCTGCAAAGCCCGATGACGTCACGATATGCTAATGAGCCATGCGGTTGACTAAACAAGCCGTTGATTGGCTGAGTCTGTAACTTGCGCCCAACTGACACACTGCAGACTCTATGAACAGCGCAGCAGCTGGGGATTGATTAGCAGCAATTCATATATACAGTATGCTAATAGTAGTAGCTAATATTATATTTAATCCGGTATGACCATTCCATTAATCCCTAACTCGCTGATCAAAAGGTTAAATGCTCATTGTATATATTAAATGGTAACAAAAACAAAAACGTGAAACTGACCTAGAGCTACATACTGTGTACTTATCCAAATATTACAAAATGAATAAAATACCAAGGGGCTTCAGTATTAAAAACCAGCCAACTATTGGACGCAGCAACAAGAACTTCTGCCTGAAGTGGTGCCAAATACTTAATAAATGTTCAATGGACTTAATACTCTTAGTAATTGAAGAATGCACCAACATTTTAATTACAGTAAGGAATGAACTGAAAGACTTTAACACCAATAAGATACAGATCCTCAGAGAGGACCACAGCGATACATGGCTGGATAAGATTACCAAGCAAGTTAATGACTACAAAAGGGAACTCATGGCTTTTAAAAATCAGAAGCTAACCACGGTGGATACGGACTACAAAGAAAAAAGAATTTACTATTGGCTTTATAGCAACACACAGAGTGGCTCACAGCGACAAAGAAGACAGCGAAACTACAGATCACGGTTCCTGAACACTGTCGATAGCAGCTCGGGCTCAGACACTGAAGGTGGATATATTCAGCAACAACACCAGGACCAGGACCCAAGCACAACCAACTCCCCTTTTTTAGGGGTGACAACCAGATCAGGAAACACAAGAGGCTGAGGCCGCACCGGAGGAGGGGGAACTATTGCGGGCGGGAGACCACCACTACCGCAAAGACGATAAACCCAGACATAGTGATCAATATTAGCAATAAGATGCTGACCAAAGATGAGATTAGCCTACTTAATAAAGGATTGACTTTTATTCCCACATTCAAGGATGATAATTTTGACACCTTCCTAGATATTAACAGATTTCAGAGAAACCTCAAACTTAAAGAATACTTTGTAAATACTGACAATAAAACAGAGATGAAGAAATTTAAACCAAGGAGCAAGTTTGAACCTATAAACAGCGGACCAAGCATTAAAACATACGCTAGACTAATCACTGACAAGCCTTAAAGTCTCTAGCTACTGACCCAAGCATCGTGATATGCCCTGTGGATAAAGGTGGGGCAATTGTTATAATGGAATACAACCAATACAGAGATGAAGTCCTTAAGCAACTCAGTGATGTTACAACTTACAAGAAACTAACATGGGACCCAGCCAAAACCTTCAAGAAAGAGATTGATAGTCTAATACAAGAGGTGGTGAATAACGATTGGATTAATGAAGATGAAGCTAATTTTCTCACCACAACATATCCAATACATCCAATTCTCTACATGTTACCCAAAATACATAAAAACCAGCAGAACCCGCCTGGTAGGCCGATAGTATCAGCGAGAGGTTCCTTACTCCAGCCCTTAGCCCAATTCACCGACTCTATTCTACAACCACTTGTGAAGGGCATGGACTCCTATATCAGAGACTCCAGTGATTTGATCACACTACTAAATACTTTGGAGGACATCAACAGCAATAATATATTGGTGACAATGGATGTAAGGAGCCTCTATACAGTCATCCCACACAGAGAGGGGATTAAGGCGATAGAAAGTACATTGAACCATCATCCATACATTGGACCACCAATAAACTTTATACTCAGCCTTCTGGAGAAATGCCTAAAACTCAACTATTTTAGATTCGAAAAATACTTCTATCAACAACTCATGGGGACTGCCATGGGTTCGAATGTGGCCCCTTCATATGCTAACCTCTTTATGGAGCAATACGAAAAGGAGACAATGGGGGTATACAGCTACAATGACATCATATGCTACAAGAGGTACATAGATGACGTATTCCTTATCTGGCGGTGTGAAGAAGAAGCTTTGACAAACTGGGTGAATGAACTAAACAACAAAGACTCCCTGATAAGATTCAAACTTAAATATGACTACCAACAGATTGACTTTCTAGATTTGAGGATCTACAAAAATCAAGATAAGTTATATACTACACTATATTCAAAAACAACTGTTAGAAACTCACTTCTGGAAGCAACAAGTAATCACCCACCCAATACACGCAAGGCCATCATTAAATCACAAATGATGAGGGTTGTCAGAAACAACACTGAATTAACAAATAGAGAACAGCAATTGGAACTTATGGCAAACAAGTTTCTACAACGCGGCTACAAAAATAGCCTGATCAAGGAAGTTATTGAGGAAATTAAAACTGGTGAGACTCTAAATAAACCAAGGGATGACAAGAAAACACGAATGATCTTTACCACTACCTAGAATAATGGAAAGAATAAACTAGCCAGCAACATCAGAGAAAGATGGGAAATTCTGGAATCTGACAAATCTCTTCCATTCTGTGTAATGGATCCCCCTATCATGGGATATAAGCATGCATGGAGCCTAAGAGACCATTTGATGCTGACTGATCCACAACACTGTTATCAACAACAATGGCTGAAGACAAAAAGAACTGGCTGCTTTAGGTGCAGGGGCTGCACCACATGCAGTGGGATGATACCATGCAAAATATTCCGCCACCCACACACCAACAGAAAATACACCATTAAGCATTTCATTACCTGCACCACTAGCCATGTAATTTACCTTTTGAGCTGCTGCTGCGGACAATTCTATGTAGGTAAAACGATTGATAATGCCCGCCTACGTATGGCTAACCACAGATCAGCTATAAGAAGCACACTGGATAAAGGCACTGCTGAACAACCAGTAGCAAGGCACTTTTTGGAGGCAAATCACAAAGTAACAGACTTACGATTCATTCTAATAGATCATGTCCCCCCCTGAAGCGTGGAGACGATCAGGATAACAGATTGCTACAACTTGAAACACGATGGATATACAGATTGGGAACCTTACATCCACAAGGCCTGAATATGTCGAATGACTGGCACTGTTACCTTTAACCCATGGAACATGGGTAAGTACTGTTATGTTGATTGGCTTGGTAGCCTAGATCAGAGTACACAACCATGCCATAGTGGGGTATACGCTAGGTCTGACCCAATAAATCCCAGTCCTAACAATAACCATCAGTACACTAGTGACTGTCTTTGAACTACAAATTGAACTGAAGATGTGCCCAAATGGAGTGGGGTTAATCATGGGGACTGATCTCCTGTATTTGACTATATTTTTATCCATACTATTGATGTGTGCCTCCTGGTCGAAGTACTGGTTCAATACTAATTCAACTTCCAGTAACAATATACCAGATATGGATGATCATACGTAATTCTGGCAATATATACGGACTAACAGTCGTTTATGCTATTATATAATGTCATACTAATGATGGACTGCATATAATTGTGAAAAGTACTATGTTTACCATGATTGCCACTTGTGATGGGACAGACCAATGATTATCTATGAGGTCTATAACTAAATAAACCACTAGGTTGGGGAGGCACATGGCATATAACTTGCTTTACCTCTAACTCCCTATTCTTTAACTCAGAACACAATATTTTATATTAATATATGAGGATTAATATATGAGGTGCAATTATAATTATGATGGCATATCTTGCTAAGGCACTTAACCCATTTATCCAGAGTATCACGATGGAAAAACACTAAACAGGGATCAGTGATATTATATACCCCTTATAACATGTGCCATCTGACAGCACTGATAGACTTTTTATAAGAATATCGGCTATATACAATAACATGGAACACAGTATCAGTGATGGACCATTCCCTGCTGTCCCATATGATATCAAACTTAAACACACAGGGGTCCTAAACTAGTATTATTACATAAATACAGGTGACCAACAAACTAAGATAGGCATTGATCTAACAGGGGCTGGGTGTTTGACATTTTCATCCCAAATCTGTCCTGCTATAATCACACATACGGTGTACACGGTAAATGTTGGGCTCCAACACATAACTTATGAAATACGTTTGCAATATTAGGACACCACGTTAGCACTACATAGCACACAACACTGAGGAGCGTAAACAGTATTGACAACCACGCTCTGACAGGTACGATCTTAGTATGCAAATTAGCCATGCTATTACGGAGTCAAGCTGCAAAGCCCGATGACGTCACGGTATGCTAATGAGCCATGCGGTTGACTAAACAAGCCATTGATTGGCCGAGTCTGTAACTTGCGCCCAACTGACACACTGCAGACTCTATGAACAGCGCAGCAGCTGGGGATCGATTAGCAGCAATTCATATATACATGTTGTTGCAGAGGGGTTTATATATTTATTCAAATGATTTTGC
The DNA here is from genome assembly GCF_027579735.1 of Bombina bombina. Taxonomy (NCBI): domain Eukaryota; kingdom Metazoa; phylum Chordata; class Amphibia; order Anura; family Bombinatoridae; genus Bombina; species Bombina bombina. The sequence goes on along the minus strand of NC_069503.1, from coordinate 710,805,874 downwards.
CTATATTGTATATGATTTGATATACTGAATTTTAAAGTATAGATTAAGCATAATGTCTTCACAGTTTCTATACACATAGGTGTTGACACACTTGTGTCACTTGTGTTTCTTTTGTCTTATTAACAGTTAGGAAATATTAATCACACCACTGTTATTGAATGTCTTAATTGTTTGTGTAATATGGTTGCCAGGTAACTACCTGGTCTCCATGGATACGGTTTTGGCGCAATTTCTTGGAATGTAAGATGGGAGGGGTTTATTTGTGTTTAAAGTCACTTTGTTTCATGTGCACTGTGTTGGGTCTGAGGAAGGGGTCTGCGTACCCTGAAACGTCAACATTGACTAAATAAGTTATTATTTTAACTGAATCCAGCGAGTGCAGTCCTTAGTTGTTGATATATATATATATATATATATATATTATGGTTTAGAGAAGGGAGAAATGACTAGGAATGTAATCCTAGTTTTAAAAGACAGGGATTTCAGCACTCTTTTTGAAAAAATAAAGCTCATTAGACCATAGTACGTATTTAAACAGTGAATTTTGAATCCAATTGTGAACAGGGAAATCTTCCAACTGTATGTACACCACTCCCCAGATGATAAAGACACAGCACACTGTATCACATTCGTAGTAGGAAGTTAATAAGGAAACAATAGTTACTTATGTACATACTAGAGTTCGTATTCAAAACCTGACCGGTCAGGGGAACACAGCTCGTACAAAAAAATAAAAAAATAAAAATAAATAACAGACAGCCAAAGCTTAGTAGAAATAATATGTGATACCTTTATAGAACCTCTACACCCTGCTGCACACAGAACCCCTTGTAGAGAGGTATGTCCTGGGCAGGTATGAGAAAGTGGGATCTAAGAGGTCAAATAAGGGTACCATAAACAGAAGCAAGTCACAACTTTTTATCAGAGTCACAATATGGTATGCAGTGAATAGCGATTTTATATATAGTCAAGGAAGAAGGCCTTATTTTTAGACTCACTACACCCAACTGCTCACAGTACTCCAAACAAGGAGAGTATAATACTGGGCAGTACATAAAGTGGTAGTATTTACCAGGATCTAAGTGGTCTCTAAGTTAGGCTTCCTTGAATTTAACAATATGCATGTAAAAAGACATAAGTAACTATTGTTTCCTTATTAACTTCCTACTACGAATGTGATACAGTGTGCTGTGTCTTTATCATCTGGGGAGTGGTGTACATACAGTTGGAAGATTTCCCTGTTCACAATTGTATTAAAAATTCACTGTTTAAATACGTACTATGGTCTAATGAGCTTTATTTTTTCAAAAAGAGTGCTGAAATCCCTGTCTTTTAACAACTAGGATTACATTCCTAGTCATTTCTCCCTTCTCTAAACCATAAAAAACATTTTATAAGGGTCTGCACCACCACAATTTTTATGCTGACAAAACTAGGTGTGTTATTGTCAGTCTGTAACTTTACATAAGAGCTCTTGAACAGCAGTTGCGTCCCCTCTGATATATTTTTTCCTGTCTTTTTGTATACCTGGTATACCTGGGCCCAGGCCCTAAAACTTTATAAGGTTTCCAGAGTGGAGAACCCCCTTAGCTGTTTTTTTACCTTTTCAATTGTGAACATTTAGGGATTTTTCTGTGCTGTCTGTGCTAAGCTGCCCGGAGATTAAAGTTACAACATGGCTTTCATGCTGTCTGATGAAAATTGGGAAGCTGAACTTACAGCATCTCTATCTATATCAAACCTGGAAGAGATTCAGGATAAAAACAACACACCAGTAAATATCTATGGTGCCTTTAAAAACTATAAAAAATTACTGGTCAAACAAGTAAAACTCAGAGCTGAGACATCTAGTCTTGAGAATTATATAAAAACACAGATTATACCCAGAGGTCTAGGCCTTAGGCTAGACCCTGGGACAAATTTGAGAGAAGATGAAGGTGGGGAGGAATTTATGGAAGATTGGAATACCAGCCTTTCAGACTGTTCCATCATCCTCATGAATAAAATGGTGAAACGAAATAAAGAAAGACTAGAAAAAAACATAAATCAAGCTGAGGAGTCTCTGAAAGTAGTCAATATGTTTGAAACAAATTCAAACTTTGCTAAACTAAATGAGGAAATAAAAGAACAGATAGCAAGACTACAAACTGACATAAAACTGAGAAAAGGAAGAAAATTTTCCAGAGACAACGATGACTATAAAAATAACAAAGTTTATAGTTATCAATCAGCGAAAGGAGCTTACGACTCTGGTACAGACAGCTCTGATGTGGAAGTAGATCATTCCAGAGTTACCCTTGAAAATAAAAATTATTTTTTAGGGGAAGGAGGAGAGGCGGCAGGAAGAGAAGGAAGAGGGGGGACAAGTTCAAACTCAGAAGAGAGACGGTACCCCTCCAGGCAACGTCGCCAACAGGGCTACGATCAAACCCAGAGGAACTACTCCCAGGGCAGACCCCGACGCTTTCGCAGTCGCAGGGGATTCTAAATCAAACTTGCAAATTATAAATCTATCTACTTTTAAACTGGGTTTATCTCATATTGAGGTTCTTAAAAAAGGCCTATCGTTTTGCCCCACAAACACTCTTGATAAATTCAATTTTATCAAAGATCTTCATTTGTTTGCCAGATGGGTAGTCCTGTCTCAAATAATGAAAGGTAAGAGTAGACATCTAGTGGAAGATGTATCTCTTACCACGGAAGACAGTGCTCTAATCACAGATCTACAAGCATTGCTGGCTGAAAACGAAGGGAGTCAATATGATCCCTCACAAGCCCCAGATCAAAGTGGGTATAAAACGACTAAAACTAACTTTAAAGCTAAATCTAAATATATGCCACAATTATCGATGGTACCTGCTGTGAACATTTTTGTAAAGCAGGTAGAGAGAGAAGTGGCTGGCCTCTCTTTTACTGCACTAGTAAACGATAATCTAAGCAAGTCAGAAAGGAAAGCCCTTGGAGAATTGATGAGTGCAAAAGGTCTGATCATAAAACAGGCTGACAAGGGCGGCAATTTAGTCCTATGGGACGAAAACATGTATGTCCTTGAGGCAAAACGTCAACTTTTGGATAAAAGCCAATACCAAAGTTTAACCTTTAATCCTACCTCCTCTCTGCAGTTTTCCCTCTTTAACATTCTAAAGAAAGCAAAAGAAAATAAAACTATTACTGCAACAGAATTCAAATATTTATACCCAGAACACCCTGTGATGCCGGTCTTTTACTGTATCCCCAAGATACATAAAAACTCTAATAATCCTCCAGGCCGCCCAATAATTGCAGGTATAGGCAGCCTTACAGAAAACTTGGGGAACTATATTGATCATTTTTTAAGACCATTTTTGAATACCATGCCATCCTTTATCCTGGACACTGCAGACTTCCTCAGGAAAGTAGATGGATTGTCAGTCCCTCAGGAAGCATGGTTGGTATGTTTAGATGTTGAGGGCTTATACTCATCCATCCCACATGAAGTGGGAATAGAAGCGTGTAAACATTATCTCATGACAAGAGGCACAAATGTCCAAAACCACACAGATTTTGTGGTGGAATTGTTAACATTTGTGCTCTGTAACAACGTATTCATGTTTGATAATAAAATATACAAGCAGAAACGAAGTACTGCAATGGGTGCCACATGTGCCCCAAAAATTGAACAAGGAATGATTGTGACTGAAAACTTTCGGAAGAGTACTGCTACTAACAGCCTCCTCTTAGTCTCAAGTCACCACCCAACACACTTGATACGAGGTATACCGAAAGGGCAATTTCTACGACTTCGTAGAAATTGCTCGACAAAAGAAAGATTCCTGAAGCATGGCACAGACATGCAAAAAAGGTTCTTGGACAGAGGGTATTCCAAGCGAAATGTAAGAAAGGCATTTAATAATGCTGCACATACAAACCGAAATACACTTCTTGCACAAAAAGAAAAAACAATAGATTCAAAAATAAGGCTTGTTACAGATTACAACTGCCATTGGAATGCCCTAAGGGAGATCCTGGCCAAGAATTGGAAAATTCTTACGAGTGATGTTGGAGTATTAAGTGAAGTCGGAGACTATCCAAATATCACAGCTAGACGAGCTTCCAACCTGAAGGACAAGCTCGTAAGAAGCCAATATAGGTCTGAACAAAAACAGACAAACTGGCTCACAAGACATAGGTCATCTGGTAACCACCCTTGTGGTCGATGCGTGGCATGTAAGTTCATGGTCAAAACGAAAGACTTTGGCACCCTCACAGGGAAAAGATATAAGTTAAAACACTTTATTAACTGCAATACAGAAGGAGTAATCTACCTACTCTCCTGCAGTTGCCCACGTTTCTACGTGGGAAAAACGAGGAGAGCCATAAAAGACCAAATCACAGAACATTGTGATGATGTAAAAAATAAAAATCAGAAGAGTAATGTTGCAAAACACTATGAACTGGTGCACGACTGTAATCCTGATTCTCTAAAATTCATTGGTATAGATAGAGGAATTACCAATGGCAGAGGAGGCGACAACGATAAGATCCTCCTGCAGAAAGAATTCAGGTGGATCTTTGAGTTGGGGACTTAACTGCCGGAAGGTCTGAATGATAAACTTGATATGGCCTGTTTTCTATAGGACAGCAAAATTTCTAGAAAGCCCACTTTAAAAGGTACAATCTCTGGACAATGATATATGAATTGTTCTTTAACAAAAACGACATAATAATGATAGGGGTGAAAAAACCTTATATATATCCAGATAAGTTATTTAACTATAGGAATATTCATCTAGAGTCAACTACTGTTTTTAAGTGCAATATATCTGCAAAATGATTTAGTTTTTTTCTTCAATTAGATTAATCTATGTATAGATATACAGCAAATCTTCACCTCCAGCAGGGGCGCTATTACAAAACGCTATAAAAAGGGACTAGCCAGTCCTCTCCATATAACGCCCTGATGAAGCCCGGTCTGTCTATCAGCCCTGCGGGTGAAACGCGCGTCGGCATTGGCTAAGCCGACCGACCTACGTGGTGCACGCTACAAACACAGCCTCCAGACCGCATGGATGATGATACCTGCGGTGAACACAGAAGCGCAACAAATGTAACTTGAGGATTAAATAAGTTACGAAGACGCATCTTGCCACAGCGATATGTCTGAATGAAATAGCAAGGTCGTATATGTTCTGTCATGGTTCACTAATATGGACTGTATCACGGTCATACACAATTATTGATACAATTGCTTTTTATTCTTGAGTACTTGCATGTCTAGTTGATCCGGAAGCAATATACTTACAAAAAACGTTGACTCTGGGTACTTTTGTAACATTTGTGGAGGATAGCAACATTGTTGCTCATATGTTATGCTGACTTCATAGTAACAACACTGTGAACTGCTTTTCTTCTTGCTTGCTACAATTTTCTTTGCATGCAGCCTCACTTGTCAGCATTCCAGGATCCCAGAAATACTGAGGAAATACTATCATCTGTGCTTTATGCTATAACCCTCTATTTTGCTTACGTTTCCTACTGCAAGCTTTGCATTATTAGCTAACAAAAAAGCACCAATATGGCACATACTGTCTGTTACTATTGCTTATAAATGTCTTTTTACATGCATATTGTTAAATTCAAGGAAGCCTAACATAGAGACCACTTAAATCCTGGTAAATACTACCACTTTATGTACTGCCCAGTATTATACTCTCCTTGTTTGGAGTACTGTGAGCAGTTGGGTGTAGTGAGTCTAAAAATAAGGCCTTCTTCCTTGACTATATATAAAATCGCTATTCACTGCATACCATATTGTGACTGTGATAAAAAGTTGTGACTTGCTTCTGTTTATGGTACCCTTATTTGACCTCTTAGATGGAGTTCTGTGTGCAGCAGGGTGTAGAGGTTATATAAAGGTATCACATATTATTTCTACTAAGCTTTGGCTGTCTGTTATTTATTTTTATTTTTTTATTTTTTTGTACGAGCTGTGTACCCCTGACCGGTCAGGTTTTGAATACGAACTCTAGTATGTACATAAGTAACTATTGTTTCCTTATTAACTTCCTACTACGAATGTGATACAGTGTGCTGTGTCTTTATCATCTGGGGAGTGGTGTACATACAGTTGGAAGATTTCCCTGTTCACAATTGGATTAAAAATTCACTGTTTAAATACGTACTATGGTCTAATGAGCTTTATTTTTTCAAAAAGAGTGCTGAAATCCCTGTCTTTTAACAACTAGGATTACATTCCTAGTCATTTCTCCCTTCTCTAAACCATAAAAAACATTTTATAAGGGTCTGCACCACCACAATTTTTATGCTGACAAAACTAGGTGTGTTATTGTCAGTCTGTAACTTTACATAAGAGCTCTTGAACAGCAGTTGCGTCCCCTCTGATATATTTTTTCCTGTTTTTCATATATATATATATATATATATATATATGAGAATATTGATCTATAACGTTTTTGCTATTTCGTATATCATTTAATATATATACCTGAACATGTATCTTTCAACAATGCGATTAATCATAAACCTAGAGATAAATAGCTCAACACAAGACCACTATAGCTTCCGGTCAAAGGAATATCCTTATACGACAATTTACCTCCTTACATATTTATATCTACAATTTTAATCAGGTACCTATTATACTGAGGTCATTCAAGGTTTAGGAAATAATTCATTAGGAAACAGATCTATGCTTAAATATTTAACAGAAAAGTCTAAAGTCTAAATATAGAAAACTCTACAAATTACCTACTACAAAGAATAAATTACAATTAAAAAAACACTTTCTTTATGTTGTGATAATCCCTACAACAAACTACACAAACAAGCAGACTGTTGCTACAATAAACTACACAAACCAGCTGACTGTTACTACAGTTTATTAACCAAACACAGATACTAAATAAGCGTCTTTTTTTAACTGAAACTCTGATAAATGTGAATTTAATTTGGATCGTTTTGTCATTGCAGCAGTTTTTCTTTCATACTCAATTTAGCAAGCAGGCTTATTTATTTGCTTATTTGCTAATCCTGAATGAGTGTAACATATGTTTGCTAAGGTTAAACAATAATTTGTGTTTAGAATGTGCTTGTATGCCTCGTCCATTGTGTGCACTGTCGTTAGTTTCTTGGGAAACACTGTACATAGAAACTGTGTAAAAAAAAAAAAAAGAGACCACAGATTTATAGCATTCATAATCTCTTAATTAAAGGGACACTGAACCCAATTTTTTTCTTTTGTGATTCAGATAGAGCATTAAATTATAAGCAACTTTCTAATTTACTCCTATTATCAAATTTTCTTTATTCTCTTTGTATCTTTATTTGAAATGCAAGAATGTAAGTTTAGATGCCGGCCCAATTTTGGTGAACAACCTAGGTTGTCCTTGCTGATTGGTGGATAAATTCATCCACCAATCAAAAACTGCTATCCAGAGTTCTGAAACAAGAAAAAAACTTAGATGCCTTTTTTTCAAATAAAGATATCAAGAGAATGAAGTAACATTGATAATAGGAGTAAATTAGAAAGTTGCTTAAAATCACATGCTCTATCTGAATCACAAAAGAAAAAAATTGGGTTCAGTGTCCCTTTATGGATTCCAACATATAGGTGGCAAAATGATTTAATCGATATAAACGTGAAAACAGAAAACACTCATGTTTCAGTGCAGTTTATCATTGCACTGTTGCTAGTATCTATGTTCGGACTTCATCAAAAGGGTTAAATACATAGTTAATGTCAGTTCTGGAGAGGCAATGTACCACTAGTAGAACACATCAGGGGAGCCAATTACAAGAGGCATATGTATGTAGCCACCAATCACGAGCTAGTTCAGAGCTCTGCATTACTGTTCCTGATGTTCTATTTATGTTTTTTAATAAACGATACCATAAGAATGAAGTACATTTGATAACAGAAGTAAACTCAAAAGTCTCTTAAAATTGACCATGAACATTTTATTTTGATTTCTATTAACTTCTATTCTGATGAAAGTTAAGGAAATTACGTATTAAGTAAACATTGTACACCTTGTTAAAGGGACAGTCTACACTAAAATTGTTATTGTTTAAAAATATAGATAATGCCTTTACTACCCATTCCCCAGCTTTGCACAGCTAACATTGATATATAAATATACTTAATAACATTTAAACCTCTAAATGTCTGCTTGTTTCAAAGCCGCGCCGGATGGAAGAAGATAGAAGATGCCACCTGGATGAAGATGTCTAACGGTCCGGATGCCCTCTTCTTGCCGGATAGGATGAAGACTTTGGACCCTCTTCTGGACCTCTTCTTTCCGAATAGGATGAAGACTTCGGACCCTCTTCTGGACGGATCGGTGATACCCGGCGTGGTGAAGACAAGGTAGGAAGATTTTCAGGGGCTTAGTGTTAGTTTTTTTAAGGGGGGTTTGGGTTAGATTAGGGGTATGTGGGTGGTGGGTTGTAATGTTGGGAGGGGGGTATTGTATGTTTTTTTTACAGGCCAAAGAGCAGAATTCTTTGGGGCATGCCCCACAAAAGGCCCTTTTAAGGCCTGGTAAGGTAAAAAAGCTGTAAAATATTTTATTTTAGAATAGGGTAGGGCATTTTTTTTATTTTGGGGGGCTTTGTTATTTTTTTAGGGGGCTTAGAGTAGGTGTAATTAGTTTAAAATTCTTGTAATCTTTTTTTATTTTTTGTAATGTAGTGTTTTTTTTTTTGGTAATTTAGTTTAGTTGATTTAATTGTAGATAATTGTAGATAGTTTATTTAATTAATTTATTGATAGTGTAGTGTTAGGTTTAATTGTAACTTAGGTTAGGATTTATTTTACAGGTAATTTTGTAATTATTTTAACTAGGTAACTATTAAATAGTTATTAACTATTTAATAGATATTGTACCTGGTTAAAATAAATACAAAGTTGCCTGTAAAATAAATATTAATCCTAAAATAGCTACAATATAATTATTATTTATATTATAGCTATATTAGGGTTTATTTTACAGGTAAGTATTTAGCTTTAAATAGGAATAATTTATTTAATAAGAATTATTTTATTTTGTTAGAATAAAATTATATTTAACTTAGGGGGGTGTTAGTGTTAGGGTTAGACTTAGCTTTAGGGGTTAATACATTTATTAGAGTAGCGGTGAGGTCCGGTCGGCAGATTAGGGGTTAATAATTGTAGGTAGGTGGCAGCGACGTTGGGGGGGCAGATTAGGGGTTAATAAATATAATATAGGGGTCGGCGGTGTTAGGGGCAGCAGATTAGGGATACATAGGGATAATGTAGGTTGCGGCGGTGTGCGGTCCGCAGATTAGGGGTTAAAAAAATTAAATAGAGTGGCGGCGATGTGGGGGGCCTCGGTTTAGGGGTGCATAGGTAGTTTATGGGTGTTAGTGTACTTTAGAGCACAGTAGTTAAGAGCTTTATGAACCGGCGTTAGCTCAGAAAGCTCTTAACTCCTGGCTTTTTTCTGCGGCTGGAGTCTTGTCGTTAGATTTCTAACGCTCACTTCAGCCAAGACTCCAAATACCAGCATTAGAAAGATCCCATTGAAAAGATAGGATATGCAATTGGCGTAAGGGGATCTGCGGTATGGAAAAGTCGCGGCTGGTAAATGAGCGTTAGACCCTTTCCTGACTGACTCTAAATACCAGCGGGCGGTAAAAAACCAGCGTTAGGGCCCCCTAATGCTGGTTTGGACGGCTAACGCAGAACCTTAAATCTAGGCGATTGTGATCACGCCCAAGGAGTTATTTAAGATTTAACACAACACAGTACTAAATGCAAGTCAATAGATAATAAATGTAAAGTCATATGATCAGGGTGCTGTCAAAAGAGGCTTATATACAAGGTAATCACAGAAGTAAAAAGTATATTAATATAACTGTGTTGGTTATGCAAAACTGGGGAATGGGTAATAAAAGGATTATTTATCTTTTGTAACAATAACAATTCTATTGTAGACTGTCCCTTTAAAGAGTCCTCTAAGTCTTTCATTTAAAACTACTGTATGTCTTTAATTTAAGTAAAACTATGTGTTGGACTAAAAAAATAAATGATATCTCAGTGTCCTCTCCCTCTGGAGGCTTGGCCAGTCAGCATTATGTGCAATCGACACTCACAAAGTAAATACATGCAAGCAGAAGGCAAAATGGCAGGCAGAAATTAAATACATTTGAATCTACTAGCAAATGGTTTTGGCTACATTTTGCAGTGTTAATATTGATTAAAAACCATCTAAAGATATTTCAAAGCCTTTTATCCAGTCAGTATGGAAAGTTTTGCTCAAAATCTCAATGTTAGACACTTGGTGTACCCTTCATACTGCACTAATAGGGGCCGATTTATCATAGTGCGAGCGGACATGATCCGCTGTAGCATACGCTGTCGGCATTTATAATTGCACAAGAATTTCTTGTGAAATGCTTGTGCAATGCTGCCCCTGCACATTTGCGGCCAATCAGACGCTAGCAGGGGGTGTCAATCAACCCGATTGTATCCAAAGGCTCGTGCGGAAACAGATGCATACGGGGCTTGATAAATCTGCCCCATAGACTATACATTTCTTCCTCGCATCACAGGCATTTTTTCCAGATTATATTACATTTTTACACACAACTCGGGATTAGCTTTACTCATGAAAGCACATATCTGACCACTCTTCTATGATGTGTGCTATCAACTGGCCTAATAAGTTTAATTGGAGGTTGGTTTGATTCTATTCTTTTGGATTTCCTTTCCTTCCAAAACTTATTATCTAACCTCCCAAAACCTTTTATTTTTTACTTTTACAATCCAACATCTCAAAGATATAAATAAGAGACACAAGTAGATATATAAGGAATTGATAAATACTTTTATATCTGTTGCTAAAAAAAGAGCATAAACTGGAAAATAAAGCTCAAGAAGCACAACAGCTGCTGGCTGAATATTTACAATTTATGACAACTCGTAGACAAGTAGCTACACATTTGAAGTTTTAAACTGAGGGCAATAAACCAGGAAAGCTACTAGCTCATGACCTTGGGACGAAACAGTAGAAATCTCAAGATAAAGTGGAGTTTAAAACTTGCCATGAAAAAGCTATAGTTTTCAAACTGCATTATTCTTCCATATATAACATTGAATCATCTTCTCCTTTTAGTAATAATATTATTAATAATTTATTTGTAAATAGCCACAAAATTACATGTGATTGAAACCAGTTGATATATTCATCACATTTATACTCTTAAACTGTCATATGAAGAAGAGACCCCATTTTCAATATCAGAAGTTATAGCTGCTATTGAAAGTTTCCCCACAGGCAAATCCCCTGGTCCCTACATTTAAAGACACCCTGGCCTTGCAGCTCACTGATTTATTTAACTCCAAAAGTATAAAATCTCCATTCACCAAAGATATGCTAGAGGCCAATATAGTGGTTATCCCTCTAAATCCCCACAATTACCCCACCCCATATTTCTTGTCAATAATGAAATTAAAATACAGGTACCCAAATCTGGTATTGTTATGAAATCCAGACCTTTTCAATAGTATTTTTTTACAAATAAAATTAATAAAAATTACTACTTTCCCCACCAGTAAGTCACAATCTTCTCTGTCAGCATCACTGGTTTAGTTTCTTTCACCGAGATTATGAGTTTTGCGGTAATAGGGGTGCGTTACTAACAAGCATTTTTTTTTAACGCTCCCTTAAGACAACGCTGGTATTACAGGTTTTTTTAAACCCGGCGTTAGCCGCAAAAAGGTGAGCGTAGAACAAAATTTAGTTCCACATCTCGCCTCAATACCAGTGCTGCTTATGGTAGCGGTAAGCTGGCTAAACGTGCTCATGCACGATTTCCTCATAGGAATCAATTGGGCTGATTCAGCTGAAAAAACCCTAACACCTGCAAAAAAGCAATGTTCAGCTCCTAACGCAGTCCCATTGATTCCTATGGGGAAATACTTTTTATGTCTACACCTAACACCCTAACATGAACCCTGAGTCTAAACACCCCTAATCTTACACTTATTAACCCCTAATCTGCCGCCCCCGACATCGCCGCCACCTGAATTATAATATTAACCCCTAATCTGCCGCTCCGGACACCGCCGCCACCTACATTATCCCTATAAACCCCTAATCTGCTGCCCCCAACATCGCCGACACCTACATTATATTTATTAACCCCTAATCTGCCCCCCCAATGTTGCCACAACCTACCTACATTTATTAACCCCTAATCTGCCGCCCCCCTCATCGCCGCTACTATATTAAATTTATTAACCCCTAAACCTAAGTCTAAACCTAAGTCTAACACCCCCTAACTTAATTATAATTTAAAATAATCTAAAGAAAATTACTACAATTAAATAAATTATTCGTATTTAAAACTAAATACTTACATATAAAATAAGGCATAAGATAGCTACAATATAACTAATAGTTACATTGTAGCTAGCTTAGGGTTTATTTTTATTTTACAGGCAAGTTTGTATTTATTTTAACTAGGTAGAATAGTTATTAAATAGTTATTAACTATCTAATAGCTACCTAGCTAAAATAAATACAAAAGTACCTGTAAAATAAAACCTAACCTAAGTTACAATTACACCTAACACTACATTATAATTAAATTAATTACCTAAACTACCTACAATTAATTACAATTAAATTAAATAAACAAAAGTACGAAATTACAGAAAATAAAAAAAATTACATTTTTTTAAAACTTATTACACCTACTCTAATCCCCCTAATAAAATAAAAAAGCCCCCCAAAATAATAAAAATCCCTACCCTATACTAAATTACAAATAGCCCTTAAAAGTAATCAGCTCTTTTACCTGTAAAAAAAAAATACAATACCCCCCCAACATTACAACCCACCACCCACACACCTAACCCTACTCTAAAACCCACCCAATCCCCCCTTAATAAAACCTAACACTACCCCCTTGAAGATCACCCTACCTTGAGCCGTCTTCACCCAGCCCCGGCACAAGTGGTCCTCTAGAGGGGCAGAAGTCTTCATCCGATCCGGGCAGAAGAGGACCTCCAGACGGGCAGAAGGCTTCATCCAGGTGGCATCTTCTATCTTCATCCATCCGGAGCGGGTCCATCTTCAATCCAGCCGGCGCAGAGCATCCTCTACAAACGAAGTCCAAGCGAAGAATGAAGGTTCCTTTAAATGACGTCATCCAAGATGGCATCCCTTGAATTCCGATTGGCTGATAGGATTCTATTGGCTGAACTTCAATCCTATTGGTTGATCCAATCAGCCAATAGGATTGAGCTTGCATTCTATTGGCTGTTCCAATCAGCCAATAGAATGCAAGCTCAATTCTATTGGCTGATTGCATCAGCTAATAGGATTTTTCCTACCTTAATTCCGATTGGCTGATAGAATCCTATCAGCCAATTGGAATTCAAGGGACGCCATCTTGGATGACGTCATTTACAGGAACCATCATGCTTCGCTTGGACTTCGTTTGAAGAGGATGCGCCGCGTTGGCTGGATTGAAGATGGACCCGCTCCGGTCCGGATGGATAAAGATAGAAGATGCCACCTGGATGAAGCCTTCTGCCCGTCTGGAGGACCACTTGTGCCCGGCTGGGTGCAGACGGCTCAAGGTAGGGTGATATTCAAGGGGGTAGTGTTAGGTTTTATTAAGGGGGGATTGGGTGGGTTTTAGAGTAGGGTTGGGTGTGTGGGTGGTGGGTTTTAATGTGGGGGGGTATTGTATTTTTTTTTACAGGTAAAGGAGCTGATTACTTTGGGGCAATGCCCCGCAAAATGCCCTTTTAAGGGCTATTTGTAATTTAGTATAGGGTAGGGAATTTTATTATTTTGGGGGGCTTTTTTATTTTATTAGGGGGATTAGATTAGGTTTAATTAGTTTAAAATTCTTGTAATTATTTTTTTATTTTCTGTAATTTAGTGGGGTTTTTTTGTACTTTAGTTTATTTAATTTAATTGTAATTAATTGTAGTTAGTTAAGGTAATTAATTTAATGATAGTGTAGTGTTAGGTGTAATTGTAATTTAGGTTAGGATTTATTTTACAGGTATATTTGTATTTATTTTAACTAGGAAGTTATTAAATAGTTAATAACTATTTAATAACTATTGTACCTAGTTAAAATAAATACAAAGTTTCCTGTAAAAAAAATATAAACCCAAAGATAGATACAATGTAACTATTAGTTATATTCTAGCTATCTTATGGTTTATTTTACAAGTACGTATTTAGTTTTAAATAGGAATCATTCATTTAATTGTAGTAATTTAATTTTGTTTTATTTAAATTATATTTAAGTTAGGGGGTGTTAGACTTAGGTTTAGACTTAGGTTTAGGGGTTAATAAATTTAATATAGTAGCGGCGACGTTGGGGTCAGCAAATTAGGAGTTAATAAATGTAGGTAGGTGTCGGCGATGTTAGGGACAGCAGATTAGGGGTTAATAAAATTAAACTAGTGTTTGCGAGGCGGGAGTGCGGAGGTTTAGGGGTTAATATATTTATTAAAGTGGCGGCAATGTCCGGTTGTCAGATTAGGGGTTAAAAACTTTATTTAAGTGTTTCCGATGTGGGGGGGGGCTCGGTTTAGGGGTTAATAGGTAGTTTATGGGTGTTAGTGTACTTTTTATCACTTTAGTTAAGAGTTTTATGTTACGGCGTTAGCACATAAAACTCTTAACTACTGACTTTTAAGTCTTGACAGGAGAGGGTCTACCGCTCACTTCTTCCAAAACTCGTAATACCGGCGTTAGGCAAATCCCATAAGATAGGATACGCAATTGATGTAAGGGGATTTGCAGTAAGCTCGAGTCGCGGATGAAAAGTGAGCGGTACACCTGTACCTGCCAGACTCGTAATACCAGCGGTTGTTAAAAAGCAGCGTTGGGACCTCTCAACGCTGCTTTTTAAGGCTAACACATGACTCGTAATCTAGCCGTTTGTGTTAACCCCTAAACCACGCTCCCGGACCCCACCGCCACCTACATTAAATGTATTACCCCCTAATCTGACCCCCCTACACCGCCACCACCTATATTAAATATATTACCCCCTAATCTGACCCCCTTACACTGCCGCCACCTATATTAAATATATTAACCCCTAATCTGACCCCCCTACACTGCCGCCACCTATATTAAATATATTACCCCCTAATCTGACCACTCTACACCGCAGCCACCTATATTAAATATATTAACCCCTAATCTGACCCCCCTATTGCGTTGTGGGGGGTTGTTGGTCTAGGGGTTAATACATTTATTGTTAGGAGTGAGAGGGGGGATTGCGGAACGAGGGGTATACGTGTCAGGCTATTTTTGTTAGGCATGTTAGACAGTTACAGCAGATTTAAAAGTTTAGTAAGTTTTTTTAGGCAGTTTCTAAAGTGCCGTAAGTCACTGGCGACTCCAGAAATTTGTACTTATGCTTATTTCTGGACATCGCTAGTTTGTCTGACTTACGGCACTTTAGCAACTGCCGGCGGGGTATATTGGATACCCCGATGTGCGAGGTGAAACTACGGGTTACCTTGCTTGCGCCGAAAAGTACGCCGTATATTGGATCGCGCCCCTAGTTTGCAAACGTCCTGGGTACCCGCATCAAAAAAATAAAATATTCTACTCTAAATCAGATTTTCTGAACCTCTCTGCTGCCCCTTGGTCATCATTTATTAAAGAGTATTACCAGCAAAAACTTTGCCGAACATTTTCCAGTTAAAGGACTATTAAATAAAGTATAATTGCAAATTTAACAAGTGCATAATAAAAAGATAATACAATAAAACTGTAAACAGTAGATTTTCTTTTTTTTTTTTATGAGTTTAGATTTCCACTGGCACTTGTAGATTAAGCTAGGATTTATACTACCATCATGTGTGTGACTTATCTAAGTGACTCTGATTATTATCAAATGAATCTTATCAATTCAACAAAAGTAAAAAGACAATTGTCTCTGTGGATTTCAAACAACGAATTTTAGAATATATGTCCTAGTGTGGACTGATAATGATATTAGCTAAGTGTAATAAAAGTAAAAAATAATAATGCTGTATCTGTGATTATAGATAGATTAGAAAGTGTCCGTGATGCGTGTCTTTTCTATTCTTTGAATAGAATAATGTGGGGTAAATAAAAGTGAGTTGCGCTTGTGACGATATATATTACAGTGAAAAATATTGGATAGAACTTTGTCTGTAAATAAAGAAGAATGTGTAAATATATAAAATGGTTTAATGATCTATATTGACTATCAACAAATCAATATATAACAATAGGATTCATAAAAGTTGTGGCAAATACAACAAATAAAAACAAATAAAACAAGGGGCGTCTCCCTATAAGTACTTCGGTAAGTCAAATGACCTAACAATAGATGGTCTTAGAAAATAACTTGAAAACAAAATGTCACCTTGTGTAATGAGAAGTTATTAGCAAGCTGTAAGGTACCTTACAAATGTCTGTTTGGAATCATGTATGAGTAGATGTTATGCTTCTATGAGCGTCCTTCTCCGTTTTGCTCCTTCGCGGCTTAATATGACAAGCCTCCGTTTCTTGGGATAGGCTGTGACGGTGCACGCTGGATGTTTAGCGTGTTCAGATGTAGGTGATCTTTTTCAAGATGTTTGAACTTACAGTTGTTAAAACTTTTTCTTTTGCACTTATGTGAGCGGTATTGTAGGTCCTCCTTGTGCTTTTGGCTCCTAAATCATGGAAATTAGAGAGTCCACTTGAGGGGCTGGATTGCAGCTTGCAGGAGTTTCTTTAAAAGTTGTAATAGAAAGGTCTTGAGTAAAATTCTATGCGTTTCACCCTCTGGGGGCTTTATCAAGATACTCCAGACAGGTTGGGTGCATCCTTATAAAGGTGTTTCTTGTGATCTTATTGGTTCAGTAATCAAGGTAGATTTCATGGAGGCACACCTTCTTTAATTTAAGGTGGAATTTCAGGTTAACACTTTTTTGTGTATAGAGGTGGTATTAAAGTAATCTTTATGATTGTCACTCAACATTTGGCAAAAATAAAACATTCATTTATAAAATCTACTACACATTATATTTTTCAGAAATGAGTATTAGCTTACTATTAACTCATATGATATTTATATAATGAAGAATATAAATATAGTGAAATTCGTATTTTGGACTTTATATCTACAAATAGTTCAATGGAAAAGTACCTTATATAGTGAGGTGTTGTACATAACGTTTAGCATAGTTCTAAAGGGATCTCTGAGGAAATCGATTAATATTATGGATGAACTGGGGGTGTGTTGTTAACAATATTAATGGTAGCTGTCGTTATACCTACACACTCGACCTCACTATATGAAGACTTGATAGAATAGTGTTCATAGAGGACTATTAGTCCATCTTATAATGTCAGGATTTTGAATTATAATTTTATCATAATACTGCTGATATATAGATTTTCTATTTCTGAATCTATTAGGGGGATTAGACCGCCTATAATTTGACGGATAGATATGTTTAGCAAATATATATATCATATATATCGTTTATGAGTGTGCCTACACTTGGTAGTTCTAGAGGATAACTCTCAAATATAATGTATCACGGGGACAGGTGACATATATAACAAAAATAAGGGCAATTTAGGAATTTCAAATAAAAATGGATATCTCTAATTCTAAATTTAATCCTAGTGGCTGGAGGGTCTGTAATGTATATATGGTTTCTGATTCCATTCTAAGGCGTTCAACTTCTAAGTTCCCTCCCCTCCAATTTGGAGTAATCTTTTTAATCCCCCAAAATTTAAAATCTGATAAATTATTGTTATGTTGTTCTTTAAAATATTGGTATAAGTAAGTTTCTTTTTTGCCTTTCTCTATTGTCCATAGATGTTCTTGGATTCTTTCCCTAAGGGTCCTAGTCGTTTCTCCAATGTATTGTTTATTACATGTGCATTGGATCATATATATCACGCCTTTATCTTGACATCTAATCGTGCAGTCTATTTCATATATTTTTCCAGTTTGTGTGGACTTGTAATTTTTTGTTTTACAACTATGTTGGCAGGATTTGCATCCAAAACAGGGAAAAAAAACTTTAATATCGTTACCTAATAGGTTGATTTGTTTAGTGTTTTGATGTTCAGTCTTAAACTCACTGGGAGATAGAATATTTTTTAGGTTTTTTGCCTTTCTATATAGAATATTGGGGTATGGAGATACTTTGTTGCCTATTATTGGATCATTTTGTACCAAATGCCAATGTTTGTTAACAATCTTTTTCAGGGTTTTGAAGTCATCATTATAATTGGTGATTAGTGGTACATTAATAATAGTGTTCTCTGGAGTATTTACTTTATATTTTAAATATTCATTTCTATCAGTTGCTTCAACATCTTTTTTTGCTTTTGTTACTATCTCGTTTTTATAGCCTTTCTCTAGAAATTTTCTTTCTAGAAAGTCCGCTTGTTCCAAATAATCTGTTGTTTTGGAACAATTTCGACGTAGTCGAATGCATTGTCCCTTGGGAACATTCTCTTTCCATCTTTTTAGATGAAAGCTTTCTGAATGTATTAAATTGTTGGCGTCTACTGTCTTAAAATGTGTTTTTGTGTTTATTGAATTGTCAATTATTTCGATTTCTAAATCCAGAAAAATTATTTTTGTTTTACTTATAGTGTTTGTGAATTTCAGACCTATTGTGTTATGATTCATATCGTCAAGAAACTTTTCTAAATGGACTATATCCCCTCTCCAAATCATCAGGATATCATCTATGTACCGTTTGTATAGCACGAGGTTTGCGCCAAGCTCATGGCTCTGGATAAATTCTTGTTCCCAGTCACCCATGAATAAGTTAGCGTAGCTTGGCGCAAACCTCGTGCCCATTGCTGTACCTGTTATCTGAAGGAAAAATTTCCCATTGAAAGAAAAATAGTTTTGATTCAAAATAAAAGAGATTCCTTCCAGTAAGAATTTAGTCTGATCTTTTTCGAGTGTTTTGTCATTTAGTAGATAATTTTCCACTGCTTTTATACTGTAATTATGTTTGATACTTGTGTAGAGTGATGATACATCACTAGTGATGAGGTAATAGTTGTCTTGCCATGTAATTTTATCTAGAGTTTGTAATACGTCTGTCGTGTCTTTTAGATATAATGGGAGAGTTTTAACATATTTCTGTAAAAATTTATCTATGTATTCTGAAAGATTGCATGTTATTGATCCAATACCAGAAATGATTGGTCTGCCGGGTGGATTTTGTATGTCTTTATGTATTTTGGGGAGGTAGTAAAAAATGGGTATTTTTGGGAATGTTGGTGATAGATATCTAAATTCTTTGGTGTTGATAATGCCTTTTTGTTTCACTTCATCTAATAATATATTCAATCTGTTAGAATATGTATTAGTTGGGTCTGATTTAAGTTTGGTATAAGTGGTCTGATCTTCAAGTAATCTATTTGATTCTTTTAAGTATTCTGTTTTATCCAGAATTACAACCCCCCCTCCTTTATCGGCTTGTTTTATTACTATGTTTTTGTTCTTTTGTAAACTTTGCAATGCTTGTTTTTCTTTTAGTAAAAGATTATATTTAGCATGGTTTTTTGAATTTGTGTTTTGTATATCTTTTTGAACTAGTTGTTCGAATAATTCAAGATTACTTCCACGTTCATGTCTTGGATAGAATTTAGACTTTTCTTTTAGATCTGTATGTATATATTTTGGAGAATTATTGGCATTAGTAGTGTGATTGAGTGGTGTCTGGAAGTTTCTTTCGATGGGATTTTTTATGAAATATTTTTTCAAAGTCCGTTTTCTGACGAATTGGCTTATATGTATGTGTGTTTGAAATTTGTTCATTCTTGTAGAGGGTGCAAATGATAGACCTTTATTCAGGACTTTTAGTTCTTCTTTATTTAGCGTAACACTGCTTAAGTTAAAAATACCCTTCGCTACTACTTCGTCCTTTTGTAATCCCTTATTTGTGTCTCTTCCTCTACAGCCTCTCTTAATCTTTTTCTTGGACTTTTTGGGGTCTTTATATATCTTTTTCTGTTTCTATTCTTTGTCTTAATCTTGGTGATTTTGGATCTACTGGGCCTTGGGATAAAAAATGATGATGGTTTTGTATATTGGTTTCATCTGATCTTGGAGTTTGAATAGCTGTAAATCTGTTCCTAGTTGGTATTTGCCAATGTGGTTTAACTTCAATGTAATTGTGATTTCTACGTTTAGGATAGGTCCAATAGTTTTCGTTTCTCTCTTGTTTGTTATCATACCTGTCATAGTTGTCATTGTATCGTGTTTGGTAATGATTAGGATCATTATTATTTCTATAGTTATAGTTTCTCTGTGGGTATCTGTTATCATAATATTTTCTTGATTCTGTATAATACGTATTAGATCTAGTGTGGGCATTATACATCTCATTTCTTCTTTCTCTAAAGAGATTTGGCTTATTCCAATTTTGTCTACTGGTAGACAAAATTTGAATCACACTACTAATGCCAATAATTCTCCAAAATATATACATACAGATCTAAAAGAAAAGTCTAAATTCTATCCGAGACATGAACGTGGAAGTAATCTTGAATTATTCGAACAACTAGTTCAAAAAGATATACAAAACACAAATTCAAAAAACCATGCTAAATATAATCTTTCACTAAAAGAAAAACAAGCATTGCAAAGTTTACAAAAGAACAAAAACATAGTAATAAAACAAGCCGATAAAGGAGGGGGGGTTGTAATTCTGGATAAAACAGAATACTTAAAAGAATCAAATAGATTACTTGAAGATCAGACCACTTATACCAAACTTAAATCAGACCCAACTAATACATATTCTAACCGATTGAATATATTATTAGATGAAGCGAAACAAAAAGGCATTATCAACACCAAAGAATTTAGATATCTATCACCAACATTCCCAAAAATACCCATTTTTTACTACCTCCCCAAAATACATAAAGACATACAAAATCCACCCGGCAGACCAATCATTTCTGGTATTGGATCAATAACATGCAATCTTTCAGAATACATAGATACATTTTTACAGAAATATGTTAAAACTCTCCCATCATATCTAAAAGACACGACAGACGTATTACAAACTCTAGATAAAATTACATGGCAAGACAACTATTATCTCATCACTAGTGATGTATCATCACTCTACACAAGTATCAAACATAATTACGGTATAAAAGCAGTGGAAAATTATCTACTAAATGACAAAACACTCGAGAAAGATCAAACTAAATTCTTACTGGAAGGAATCTCTTTTATTTTGAATCAAAACTATTTTTCTTTCAATGGGAAATTTTTCCTTCAGATAACAGGTACAGCAATGGGCACGAGGTTTGCGCCAAGCTACGCTAACTTATTCATGGGTGACTGGGAACAAGAATTTATCCAGAGCCATGAGCTTGGCGCAAACCTCGTGCTATACAAACGGTACATAGATGATATCCTGATGATTTGGAGAGGGGATATAGTCCATTTAGAAAAGTTTCTTGACGATATGAATCATAACACAATAGGTCTGAAATTCACAAACACTATAAGTAAAACAAAAATAATTTTTCTGGATTTAGAAATCGAAATAATTGACAATTCAATAAACACAAAAACACATTTTAAGACAGTAGACGCCAACAATTTAATACATTCAGAAAGCTGTCATCTAAAAAGATGGAAAGAGAATGTTCCCAAGGGACAATGCATTCGACTACGTTGAAATTGTTCCAAAACAACAGATTATTTGGAACAAGCGGACTTTCTAGAAAGAAAATTTCTAGAGAAAGGCTATAAAAACGAGATACAGGGAGTGCAGAATTATTAGGCAAATGAGTATTTTGACCACATCATCCTCTTTATGCATGTTGTCTTACTCCAAGCTGTATAGGCTCGAAAGCCTACTACCAATTAAGCATATTAGGTGATGTGCATCTCTGTAATGAGAAGGGGTGTGGTCTAATGACATCAACACCCTATATCAGGTGTGCATAATTATTAGGCAACTTCCTTTCCTTTGGCAAAATGGGTCAAAAGAAGGACTTGACAGGCTCAGAAAAGTAAAAAATAGTGAGATATCTTGCAGAGGGATGCAGCACTCTTAAAATTGCAAAGCTTCTGAAGCGTGATCATCGAACAATCAAGCGTTTCATTCAAAATAGTCAACAGGGTCGCAAGAAGCGTGTGGAAAAACCAAGGCGCAAAATAACTGCCCATGAACTGAGAAAAGTCAAGCGTGCAGCTGCCAAGATGCCACTTGCCACCAGTTTGGCCATATTTCAGAGCTGCAACATCACTGGAGTGCCCAAAAGCACAAGGTGTGCAATACTCAGAGACATGGCCAAGGTAAGAAAGGCTGAAAGACGACCACCACTGAACAAGACACACAAGCTGAAACGTCAAGACTGGGCCAAGAAATATCTCAAGACTGATTTTTCTAAGGTTTTATGGACTGATGAAATGAGAGTGAGTCTTGATGGGCCAGATGGATGGGCCCGTGGCTGGATTGGTAAAGGGCAGAGAGTTCCAGTCCGACTCAGACGCCAGCAAGGTGGAGGTGGAGTACTGGTTTGGGCTGGTATCATCAAAGATGAGCTTGTGGGGCCTTTTCGGGTTGAGGATGGAGTCAAGCTCAACTCCCAGTCCTACTGCCAGTTTCTGGAAGACACCTTCTTCAAGCAGTGGTACAGGAAGAAGTCTGCATCCTTGAAGAAAAACATGATTTTCATGCAGGACAATGCTCCATCACACGCGTCCAAGTACTCCACAGCGTGGCTGGCAAGAAAGGGTATAAAAGAAGAAAATCTAATGATATGGCCTCCTTGTTCACCTGATCTGAACCCCATTGAGAACCTGTGGTCCATCATCAAATGTGAGATTTACAAGGAGGGAAAACAGTACACCTCTCTGAACAGTGTCTGGGAGGCTGTGGTTGCTGCTGCACGCAATGTTGATGGTGAACAGATCAAAACACTGACAGAATCCATGGATGGCAGGCTTTTGAGTGTTCTTGCAAAGAAAGGTGGCTATATTGGTCACTGATTTGTATTTGTTTTGCTTTTGAATGTCAGAAATGTATATTTGTGAATGTTGAGATGTTATATTGGTTTCACTGGTAAAAATAAATAATTGAAATGGGTATATATTTGTTTTTGTTAAGTTGCCTAATAATTATGCACAGTAATAGTCACCTGCACACACAGATATCCCCCTAAAATAGCTAAAACTAAAAACAAACTAAAAACTACTTCCAAAAATATTCAGCTTTGATATTAATGAGTTTTTTGGGTTCATTGAGAACATGGTTGTTGTTCAATAATAAAATTAATCCTCAAAAATACAACTTGCCTAATAATTCTGAACTCCCTGTAGTAACAAAAGCAAAAAAAGATGTTGAAGCAACTCATAGAAATGAATATTTAAAATATAAAGACAAATCGAAACTAAATACTCCAGAGAACACTATTATTAATGTACCACTAATCACCAATTATAATGATGACTTCAAAACCCTGAAAAAGATTGTTAACAAACATTGGCATTTGGTACAAAATGATCCAATAATAGGCAACAAAGTATCTCCATACCCCAATATTCTATATAGAAAGGCAAAAAACCTAAAAAATATTCTATCTCCCAGTGAGTTTAAGACTGAACATCAAAACACTAAACAAATCAACCTATTAGGTAACGATATTAAAGTTTTTTTCCCCTGTTTTGGATGCAAATCCTGCCAACATAGTTGTAAAACAAAAAATTACAAGTCCACACAAACTGGAAAAATATATGAAATAGACTGCACGATTAGATGTCAAGATAAAGGCGTGAAATATATGATCCAATGCACATGTAATAAACAATACATTGGAGAAACGACTAGGACCCTTAGGGAAAGAATCCGAGAACATCTATGGACAATAGAGAAAGGCAAAAAAGAAACTTATTTATACCAACATTTTAAAGAACAACATAACAATAATTTATCAGATTTTAAATTTTGGGGGATTAAAAAGATTACTCCAAATTGGAGGGGAGGGAACTTAGAAGTTGAACTCCTTAGAATGGAATCAGAAACCATATATACATTACAGACCCTCCAGCCACTAGGATTAAATTCAGAATTAGAGATATCCATTTTTCTTTGAAATTCCTAAATTGCCCTTATTTTTGTTATATATGTCACCTGTCCCTGTGATACATTATGTTTGAGAGTTATCCTCTAGAACTACCAAGTGTAGGCACACTCATAAACGATATATGATATATATATATTTGCTAAACATATCTATCCGTCAAATTATAGGCGGTCTAATCCCCCTAATAGATTCAGAAATAGAAAATCTATATATCAGCAGTTATCATATGCGCCCTGTGAAAGATAGTTAACTTAATGAAAATAAGGATCACAATTGCAGATCTCATTTCCTAACATAAAAAATATGTATGTTTGTAATAACTCCTGCAGATCGGCGGAGACTGAACATATAAGTACTTAATACTTCGCAGAAGATTTACAATTTATTCTATGGCTCCTGATATACATCTGTATATAACCTCATATACAAATGGTTAATCTAGCCAATAACTCATATGAGGAAAAAATAAGATATATATATATATATATGGCAAGTGTAAATAAGTAAGGACGAAAATAAGGCAACTAGCATATAGAACTTTTAGAGCATATACTGAAGTTGAGATGGAGCAATAGTAGTTAAACAAAGTAAATAACAACATCATAAGTTCAAACAGACTGTATCAGACATAATTAGGATAGTGTAAGTAAGGTGAATCGATATGCACAATTTCTCAGATAATGTCAATAGAAAATAGCATATGAACATAAGACTCTGTAAGAATCAAACCTGTTCGTAAGTAAGATTTGGAGTAGGGAGAGCGGGCAGTCGCAGCTGCAGCCGAAGTGAAACTGTCGGCGTGTGACGTCACCGCAACAAAGCCGGAAGTAGCGAGGTGTTGAAGCAGCGGATGAGAAGGCAGTCAGAATAGCCAACGAAACAGTTCAGAATTACTCCCAAAGGAGGGGCTTGACACGGAGCTCGATGGAGACAGGATAACAAGCAAGGATGAGAGCTGTAAGGTGAGCTTTATAGCAAAAGCGATGATCCAATTAGAGGTGTGAAGGAATTAGTATTTGATAGATTAAGAGTTACACCAACTGTAATATGACAGGACACCCCTTCCAAAGATCACCTCCGGAGATCAGGTGAGGGTCGGTCAGGATGTCTCCGATGGAATAAAGCAACCAAATGAGGTGCAGAAACCTGTGTAGCAGGCTCCCAAGAGTCATCCTCATCAGGATAATCCTTCCAATGTATCAGATATTGGAGTACTCCACCAACTCTTCTGGAGTCAAGAATCTTTTGAACTTCATATTCACTAGATGGATCTAAGAGTTGAGGAATATTAGGCGTGATAGGATTGTGGTCTCTGAGCTTTTTATATGGTTTTAACAGAGAAACATGAAAGGTTGGATGTACCTTCATATTAGTTGGTAATTTGAGAGTTACTGCATTTTGATTTATAATTCTGGAAATTGGAAATGGTCCTATGAAAACTGATGAAAGTTTTTTCGAAGGATAGTGTAATTTGAGATTACGGGTTGAAAGCCAAACAAAATCACCTACTGCGTAATTTGGAGAGGTAGTTCTATGTGTATCATAGTAGAACTTTTGTTTCTTCTTAGCTAGCGAAATGTTATCCTTAATTGAGGTGAAAGTATCAGCAATGGTGTTAATCATTTGATTAACCATTGGGCATTTACTTTGAATACTATTGTCCCAGTGATAATTTGGGTGGAAACCGTAGTTTACAAAAAACGGTGTATTCTTTATTGAATTGTGATAAGTATTGTTGAAGGCAAATTCAGCATGTATCAGAAGATCAGACCAATTATCTTGTTGAGCAGTGGTAAAACAACGTAGGTACTGTTCTACCCACTGATTGGTCTTTTCTGTCTGTCCATTACTTTGAGGATGGTAAGCACTGGACAACCTTCTTGTGATTCCAAGTTTTGTACAAAGTTCTTGCCAGAATTTACTGGTAAACTGTGTACCACGATCCGAGGTGATTGAGTTGGGTAATCCATGTAATTTGAAGATATTGTTATAAACTATATTGGCTGTTTCATAAGCGGTTGGTAGCTTATGGTATGGTACAAAATGGACCATCTTACTGAACAAATCAACTATTACAGCTATGGTGTTGAATTTGTTAGCTGGAGGTAAGTCCACTATAAAATCTATGGCGATATCCTGCCAAGGCCTATCTGGAGTAGGCAAGGGTAGAAGTTGTCCAAATGGTGCTTTCTTCCCTTTTTTGGAGGTAACACAAACTTTACAAGACTGAACATATTCTGCCACATCTTGTGCTAAAGAAGGCCACCAGAAGAATCTTTTAACAAGTTCTTGTGTTTTAGTAATACCCGGATGTCCAGAAAGAGCTGAATCATGTAAAGTCTGAAGCACCATTTCTCGGAGAGATTCTGGTACATAAATTTGGTGATCATGGTAGTATAACCCGTCATCTTGAAGTTGAAGTTCTGTTTTTGGTATATTGGAATCAGTTAACTGTTTAGCAGAAAATAATTGTCTTTGATCAAAAGTGAGACCTAGAAAATGGTCTAAAGAAATGATTGTTCCCTCTTTGTTTGATTCATGAGTAATGTCAAACTGACGGGAGAGAGCGTCTGCCTTACGATTTTTAGAGGCCGGTCTGTATGTTATGAGGAAGTTGAACCTATTAAAGAAGAGATTCCATCGAACCTGCCTTGATGTTAAAGTCCTGTTAGTTTTAAGGTACTGCAGGTTCCTATGATCTGTATAAATCAATATAGGGTTTGAAGTGGCCTCAAGAAGATGCCTCCAATGTTCCATAGAACTTTTAATAGCGAGAAGTTCTTTTTCTCCTATTGGATAATTTTCTTCAGCCGATGTCAAGGTTCGTGAGAAATAAGCTACTGGATGTAACGGTTTTCCCAAACTCTCTCTTTGTGAGAGAATAGCTCCAATTGCTACATTCGAGGCATCTACCTCTAGAATGTATTGAAGTTTTGGGTTTGGGAAATGCAAGATGGGTGCACTAGTGAAAGATTTCTTTAATTTATCGAAGACTGTTTGTGCTTCAATTCCCCACTGAAAGGGTGTATTCTTCTTTGTAAGATTTGTTATAGGTTTTGTTATATGTGCAAAGTTTCGTATAAATTTCCGATAAAAATTAGCAAAGCCCATGAATCTCTGGACTTGTTTCTTGTTAGTGGGTCTCGGCCAACGTAAGATCGCTGAGATCTTATCCTCTTCCATGTTTATGCCTTCAGAACTAATAGTGTAACCTAAGAAGGTTATCTTGTTAGTGTGAAATTCACATTTTTCAAGTTTTACATAAAGGTGGTTTTCACGTAACCTGGTAAGTACCACTTTTACATGTTGAATATGTTCATCGAAAGACTTAGAGTAGATGAGAATGTCATCCAAATAAATCACTATAAATATATCGAGTAAATCTTTAAAAATATCATTTATCAGATACTGGAAAGTCGCAGGGGCGTTACATAGCCCGAAGGGCATGACCGTATATTCGTATAACCCATATCGGGTTCGGAAGGCTGTCAGCCATTCATGCCCTGATTTAATTCGAACTAAATTATAAGCACCCCTCAAGTCCAGTTTTGTGAAATATTTTGCACCTTGTAACCTTTCTATCAGGTCAGGAATTAAAGGTAGAGGGTATCGTTTTTTTATGGTGCGCTTATTTAGTTCGCGATAATCAACAATAGGTCTTAAGCTATGATCTTTATTCCGAACAAAGAATATCCCTGCTCCTGCAGGAGAAGTAGAAGGTTTAATAAACCCTTTTTTTAAATTGTCCTCCAAGTATGTTTTCAAGAATTCTAATTCTGAATCCGATAAAGGGAAAATATGCCCGTATGGGATGTCCACTCCAGGTAGTAGATCAATTTGACAATCATATTTTCTATGAGGAGGCAAGTTTTCTGCCTCCTTCTTGTCAAAAACATCAGAGAATGTCTGATATTGTGGGGGTATAGAAGGTGTGTCTGTTAGAAGAACATGAGAGTGGAAGCAAGTCTTTTTACAATAATCTGAAGTGAACTCAATTGTAGAATTTGACCAAATAATGTTGGGGTCATGTAAGGATAACCAGGTAATACCAAGTATTACAGGATATAGAGGTGATGGAATAACATCAAATGTTATATAATCTGTGTGGTTCTGTTTAGAAATAACTCTTAGTGGAATAGTTTGGTATTGAATAGGACCTGAGGAGATAGACTTTCCATCAATAAAACGTAACACAGTGGGGTTTGCTTTTTTAATTAATGGAATTTTATTTTGATTGACAAAATCTACATCAATATAATTCAAACTAGCCCCAGAATCAAGGATAGCCTGGGTTTGTAGTTGATGTTGGTCCCACTGAAAAAGAATAGATAGTAGACAGTGAGATGATAATTTACTATATGTTGATAGACAATTAGCAGTAGTTATTTGCTTACCCTTCCTTGTGCGTAATTGAGGGCAGTCTTTAACTGTGTGATCTGGCGCTCCACAGTACATACACAGGTTGTTACTGCATCTTCTTAGTTTCTCCTGTTGGTTCAGGGGTCCTCTAATAAATCCTAGATCCATTGGCTCAGATGGATCTTTATTGGTAACTTTCATGCTATGTTCTGAATAACTTGGAGTGTATGTTTTTTTTTATTGAGTGATCTGACTGATACCTCTCAACTCTCCTTTCTCTAATTCTTCTATCAAGAACTATGCAGAGATTAATTAAATCTTCAAGAGATTCAGGTAGCTGAACTCTCGCCAGTTCATCTTTTAGTGCATCAGACAACCCTAACCGGAATTGATTTCTAAGCGACAGGTCATTCCAGAGTGTATCCTTTGACCATTTTTTAAAGTCAGTAACATATTCTTCCACCTGTCTTTTATTTTGTCTCAATGACCTCATAGTGTTTTCTGCTGTGAGTTGTTTATTTGGGTCATCATATAATTGACTCATAGCTTTGAAGAAATTTTCTAAAGAATACAAGATAGGGTCATCAGTCTCAAAGAATGTGTTAGCCCAGCTACGGGGCTCTCCTCTCAAATAAGATAT
The DNA here is from genome assembly GCF_027579735.1 of Bombina bombina. Classification (NCBI taxonomy): domain Eukaryota; kingdom Metazoa; phylum Chordata; class Amphibia; order Anura; family Bombinatoridae; genus Bombina; species Bombina bombina. Next base: position 710,776,756 of record NC_069503.1, on the reverse strand, counting down.
TGTAGTTAACACCTTAGAGTGATCGTTAGGATATGATCTTGGTTTTAATGCATAGTACAAAAGGCAGGCATTTTTGAATTCTCTGTATTGCCTTCTATCTCCAGAGAATTTCTCTGGAGGGCTGGGTTGTGGATCTGATGCTAAATTTGAGGAGCTCAAAGATTGTAATTTTTCATTTATATACAATTTTAAGTTTGTATTTTCCTGGTGTAAACTATTGTAACCTTGTGTGAGTGTCTCTACTCTTTCTGTGAGGACCTGAACATGTTTAACTAGGTCTGCTGGATCCATGTTGTGGCTTGTTATTTCTATCATATGCGCCCTGTGAAAGATAGTTAACTTAATGAAAATAAGGATCACAATTGCAGATCTCATTTCCTAACATAAAAAATATGTATGTTTGTAATAACTCCTGCAGATCGGCGGAGACTGAACATATAAGTACTTAATACTTCGCAGAAGATTTACAATTTATTCTATGGCTCCTGATATACATCTGTATATAACCTCATATACAAATGGTTAATCTAGCCAATAACTCATATGAGGAAAAAATAAGATATATATATATATATATGGCAAGTGTAAATAAGTAAGGACGAAAATAAGGCAACTAGCATATAGAACTTTTAGAGCATATACTGAAGTTGAGATGGAGCAATAGTAGTTAAACAAAGTAAATAACAACATCATAAGTTCAAACAGACTGTATCAGACATAATTAGGATAGTGTAAGTAAGGTGAATCGATATGCACAATTTCTCAGATAATGTCAATAGAAAATAGCATATGAACATAAGACTCTGTAAGAATCAAACCTGTTCGTAAGTAAGATTTGGAGTAGGGAGAGCGGGCAGTCGCAGCTGCAGCCGAAGTGAAACTGTCGGCGTGTGACGTCACCGCAACAAAGCCGGAAGTAGCGAGGTGTTGAAGCAGCGGATGAGAAGGCAGTCAGAATAGCCAACGAAACAGTTCAGAATTACTCCCAAAGGAGGGGCTTGACACGGAGCTCGATGGAGACAGGATAACAAGCAAGGATGAGAGCTGTAAGGTGAGCTTTATAGCAAAAGCGATGATCCAATTAGAGGTGTGAAGGAATTAGTATTTGATAGATTAAGAGTTACACCAACTGTAATATGACAGCAGTATTATGATAAAATTATAATTCAAAATCCTGACATTATAAGATGGACTAATAGTCCTCTATGAACACTATTCTATCAAGTCTTCATATAGTGAGGTTGAGTGTGTAGGTATAACGACAGCTACCATTAATATTGTTAACAACACACCCCCAGTTCATCCATAATATTAATCGATTGCCTCAGAGATCCCTTTAGAACTATGCTAAACGTTATGTACAACACCTCACTATATAAGGTACTTTTCCATTGAACTATTTGTAGATATAAAGTCCAAAATACGAATTTCACTTTATTTATATTCTTCATTATATAAATATCATATGAGTTAATAGTAAGCTAATACACATTTCTGAAATATATAATGTGTAGTAGATTTTATAAATGAATGTTTTATTTTTGCCAAATGTTGAGTGACTTTAATACCACCTTTATACACAAAAAAGTGTTAACCTGAAATTCCACCTTAAATTAAAGAAGGTGAGCCTCCATGAAATCTACCTTGATTACTGAACCAATAAGATCACAAGAAACACCTTTATAAGGATGCACCCAACCTGTCTGGAGTATCTTGATAAAGCCCCCAGAGGGTGAAACGCGTAGATTTTACTCCAGACCTTTCTATTACAACTTTTAAAGAAACTCCTGCAAGCTGCGATCAAGCCCCTCAAGTGGACTCTCTAATTTCCATGATTTAGGAGCCAAAACCACAAGGAGGACCTACAATACCGCTCACATAAGTGCAAAAGAAAAAGTTTTAACAACTGTAAGTTCAAACATCTTGAAAAAGATCACCTACATCTGAACACGCTAAACATCCAGCGTGCACCGTCACAGCCTATCCCAAGAAACGGAGGCTTGTCATATTAAGCCGCGAAGGAGCAAAACGGAGAAGGACGCTCATAGAAGCATAACATCTACTCATACATGATTCCAAACAGACATTTGTAAGGTACCTTACAGCTTGCTAATAACCTCTCATTACACAAGGTGACATTTTGTTTTCAAGTTATTTTCTAAGACCATCTATTGTTAGATCATTTGACTTACTGAAGTACTTATAGGGAGACGTCCCTTGTTTTATTTGTTTTTATTTGTTGTATTTGCCACAACTTTTATGAATCCTATTGTTATATATTGATTTGTTGATAGTCAATATAGATCATTAAACCATTTTATATATTTACACATTCTTCTTTATTTACGGACAAAGTTCTATCCAATATTTTTCACTGTAATATATATCGTCACAAGCGCAACTCACTTTTATTTACCCCACATTATTCTATTCAAAGAATAGAAAAGAAACGCATCACGGACACTTTCTAATCTATCTATTATCACAGATACAGCATTATTATTTTTTACTTTTATTACACTTAGCTAATATCATTATCAGTCCACACTAGGACATATATTCTAAAATTCGTTGTTTGAAATCCACAGAGACAATTGTCTTTTTACATTTGTTGAATTGATAAGATTCATTTGATAATAATCAGAGTCACTTAGATAAGTCACACACATGATGGTAGTATAAATCCTAGCTTAATCTACAAGCGCCAGTAGAAATCTAAACTCATACATTCGTTCTTTACCTAAACTACTGAGGAGGAGTAGTTTTCCGATCCACCAGGCATTAGGATTTTTTAGTAAGCGCCAACCCTCTATTTACTATATCACTTATTTTTTTTTTACCCATTGCCAGCCCTCTGTATCATGCTACAGCCATCAGCCAATCACAGACTGTATGTATGTATACTGTGTGAGCTTGTGCACGTCTTTAGTAGGAGCTGGTGCCCCAGAAAGTGTGTATGTAAAAAGAACTGTGTACAATGTGATGATGAAAGGAAAATGGTTAATCTCTTAAAGTTGCATGCTCTGTCTGAATCATGCTCTGTTTGAATCATGCTGTGTCTGAATCATGCTCTGTCTGAATCATGCTCTGTTCGAATCATGCTCTGTCTGAATCATGCTCTGTTTGAATCATGCTCTGTTTGAATCATGCTCTGTTTGAATCGCACTCTGTCTGAATCACGCTCTGTTTGAATCATGATCTGTCTGAATCATGCTCTGTTTGAATCATGCTCTGTCTGAATCATGCTCTGTCTGAATCATGCTCTGTTTGAATCATGCTCTGTCTGAATCATGCTCTGTTCGAATCATGCTCTGTCTGAATCATGCTCTGTTTGAATCATGCTCTGTTTGAATCATGCTCTGTTTGAATCGCACTCTGTCTGAATCACGCTCTGTTTGAATCATGCTCTGTCTGAATCATGCTCTGTTTGAATCATGCTCTGTCTGAATCACGCTCTGTGTGCTGCCTCAATGAGGCATAGAATATTACATAGCCTCTGTTATGTTCATGTTGTTATAGTTAAGAAATCATATATTTTTATGTCATTGTTCTCAATGCTTCCCTGTGTTTGTTCTGTACTGCCATCTACTGACACTTTTTGGTAATGCTCCTGTTTTCTAGAATGTCTTACCCTCTGACCTTATTATGCATTTCCTTTTTGTGTATTACTCCGCCCTTGTAGTTTTATGATGTTTTCCTGTGTCATGGCTGCAGCTAACAGCCTCATGTAACAAGCACTCATGTTAATACATTGCAAGCTACGATCAGTATCATCTTTTGACCGCAAAATACTTTAACCATTCATTCATCTGCTGTATTCATTATCTGCTGTAACCTGATATTCAGAATAAAGCAACTTTGTGGATTGACAGGTATTGGTGAGTTCAGCTATCTGACAAAGATTGTCTGCAGTGATTGTATCTTCTTATACAGGCCAGGCATAGAGGTCTCAGCAAGGAATAGATCATTATTACAACTATCTGAGTCAGAATAGTCAAAAGATGTATAGAATTCCTACAGCCTGCTATGTATATGTGTGTGTTTAATCTGCAATCAAGCTCAGGGTCATCCGCCATCTTGTGAAAGCACATGTCGCACAAGTTTACTGCACTTCATCTGAATGTTGAAAACTGTTTCTCTGCATTGAACTGTTGCCCCACCTGTCTAAGCTGCTGTTTGCCTTCTTAAAGAGACAGTACCATTTTTTGCAAAACTTGAAAAAATGTCTAGACAAGGCTCTGAGCACTCTTTTATAGCCGAACCTACGCAGATACATCATGCCTCTGAACCCACAGACATACAGGAAGCAGATCCTGCAGATATTGCTGAACAGAGTGTAAGACCCAAACGGACAATAAAACTGACACATAAACTCAGAGAAAACTATGAATTCACTAGAGATGAGTACTCCAGCAATCTGTCAGACCTATGGGACAGAATTTCACAATGCATGTCAGTTTTGTCACACTTTAATGATCAACCAGCCAAATTGAGAGACTCTATAGATCACCTATCTGCTGCATATGAACGCTACCAGCGGCTGTCTGCAAAATACACAGCCTTCTTACAGGACTTTAATATAGAGGACTCTTCAGCAGAACTGACTAGGACTGATGCACTGGACCAACATAGAGATCTCTTAGTGCAAACGGCTAAAGAAAAGGCAGAGTCCGCATTGCTCAACTGCAGGAGACCAGATCTCATAGATCCACATCAACTAAGCTCACTGCACGTTCTTCTAGATCCTCTCGTTCCAGAAGTTCAACATTAAGCGACAAGCTAATAGAGGCCCGTGCTGATGCGGAATCAAAAAAAGTGCAAAGCTCCTTTATCAGAAGGGAAGCAGAAATGGAAGCCCAAGGCAAAGCACAAAGGGCTGCCCAGGAAGCACAAATGGCTGCCCAGGAAGCACAAATGGCTGCCCAGCAAGCAGAAATGAAAGCACAAAAGGGCTGCCCAGGAAGCACAAATGGCTGCCCAGCAAGCAGAGGTGGATTCCCAAATAAAGGTTTTGCAAATGGAAAAGAAAGAAGCAGCAGCCCTAGCAAGGCTGAAAGTCCTTGAACAAGCAATGGGAGAAAGTACTAATTCAGATTGCCATATCCCAGCAGATCTGGAAGACCCAGTTGAACGCACTAGTAAATACGTGCTAAAGCATAATATTTGCAACGATACAGAGTCATCTCCTGTGCCTACTACTAACACCATCGTTCTCAATCTCAACACAGAGACCTCTCAGCACCAAATGCCTGAGCCTCTTCAAATCCACAACACAAGTGCATCTAAGCAGCAAACTGCATCACCTCCCGCTGATAATAAGGTGACTTCCAGTGACAAGCCGCAGCTCAAGCCACAGCTAGCGGAAGCCTTAGAGACTACACCACAGTTGAATGCTCTTGCAACATCATTTTATCCTGGTAAACTTCACCCCTCTTCACCAAAGAACTTTCACACCCAAGGGGTTCCTCAAGTTACTTTGGCACCAAAGAGTGAGAAATCAGACTTGACTGACTTTGCCAGATACATGATACGCCGTGAGCTCATTAACACAAGCCTCTCAAGGTTTGACGACTGTCCAGAGAGCTACAGGGCCTGGAGATCTACCTTCAAGGCTGCTACAGCTGATCTCGACCTTACAACCAAGGAGGAACTTGATTTGCTCATAAAGTGGCTGGGGCCAGAATCTGCAGATCGTGTTAAAAGATTGAGAACAGTACATGTTGACCACCCAGATGCAGGCCTCGTTGCTGAATGGGCAAGACTTGAGCAAGCCTATGGTAGCTCTGAAGCCATAGAAAGCGCTCTGTTCAAAAGACTGCAAAACTTCCCAAAAATAGGAAACAAAGACTATCGCAAGCTCCAAGAATTAAGTGACCTCCTCATGGAGCTAGAGTTGGCAAAGACAGACCCACGTCTACCTGGACTAAGCTTTCTGGACACTGCTCATGGTGTCAATCCTGTGGTGTCTAAACTGCCATATAACCTGCAAGAGAAATGGGCACAACAGGGCTCAAGATACAAAAGAGACTATAACGTATCCTTTCCTCCATTCTCATACTTTTGCAGGTACATCAGCGATCAAGCCTGGATGAGAAATGATCCCAGCTTCAGCTTCTGCGAACCCAACTTGCCTGCTTCATCATCCTTACCAACATCATCAAGGTATGATAACATGACAGCTAAACATAGAGACTTTAATAGAACAATATCTGTTAAAAGGACAGACATCTCATCACCCGTATCCTCTCCTGCAAACCAGAGTGACTCAGGCGAGAGAGATAAAGACCCTAATCGTCAGTGCCCTATTCACAGGAAGCCTCACCCTCTTAAGAAATGTCGTGGGCTTAGGGCAAAGACTTTACAAGAGCGCAGGGAGATTCTCCAGAAACTTGGAGTATGCTATAGGTGTTGTGCTTCTTATGGTCACTTTGCTAAGGACTGCAAAGATGTTATAAAGTGCACAGAATGCAGTAGCGACAGACACGTTACAGCTATGCATCCTACTCCACTTCCAGACAACCCACAGCAGCTAACTGACTCCACCCCTGTCGCAATTCATGGCGGGGAGCAACAAAGTCGTGCTCCAGTCACAGCGAGTGTTTCCTCTGCATGCACAGAAGTATGTGGAGAAGGCTTAGACTACAAATGCTGTGCCAAGGTATGTCTAGTCAAGATTTACCCACAGGATCAACCTGAGAAAGTTGCTAGGATATATGCTATAATAGATGAACAGAGCAACAGATCCCTGGTTAAGCCTAAATTCTTTGAGATCTTCGGCATAGAGGGTCATGCAACACCGTATACTCTCAGAACCTGTTCTGGTCGTGTAGAGGCCTTTGGCAGAAGGGCCAATGGATTCATGGTCTCTCATATCAAAGGAAACAAAGGCATACCCCTACCAACATTAGTTGAGTGTGACCAGATACCAGACGAAAGGGAAGAGATTCCTACTCCAGAGGCTGCCTATCACCATCCTCACTTAAGGCACCTTGTTGATGAGATTCCGGCAATGGACATGAATGCAGAAATCTTGGTCCTGCTAGGAAGAGACATTCTCAGAGTACATAAAGTACGCGAGCAGTGCGATGGACCAGATGATGCCCCTTATGCACAAAGACTTGATCTAGGCTGGGTGATAGTGGGCGATGTAAGCTTGAATAGTATGCATACGTCATCTGAGATCCACTCCTTCAAAACTTACTTATTAGAAAATGGACGTGCATCCCACTTCAAACAGTGCTCTCGCCATCATGAAGTAAGGGAGAAGCCTCCTGACATCATCCAAATACCTGATGGTACTCCTATCCTTTGTGATGACAATCCGGGTACCACAGTGTTTTGTACTATAAGTGATGACAACAAAATAGCCTTGTCAGTTGAAGACAGGAAATCATCTAAGCCCAAACAATGGCATTATGTTCCATCTGAAATTAATCCTGCAGATCATGCCACCAGGCGGTGTCTGCAAGTGTCTTTGCAAATTCTTCTTGGTTAACAGGCCCTGAATTCCTGCTGGATCATCCAGAAGAAACCACAGTCTTCAGTCTTCTAGAACCTGACAACGATCCAGAGATTCGTCCTGAAGTAAAAACCCTTGTCACCAGAACTGAACAAAGACTCGTCTTGGGCTGTCAATGCTTTGAACGTTTCTCCAAGTGGACAAGGCTTGTACGTAACATTGCAAGGTTAGTCCACATTGCACACTGCTTTCACACAAAGCCCACAGATGCTCACTGTCAAGATTGGCACGTGTGCCAAAGGTTTCTTTCTGCAAAGGATATTGCTGAAAGTGAACTGTTCATAATACGCAGTGTACAACAGGATGTCTTTGGCTCAGAAAGTAAATGTATCCGTGACAAGAGGGGCATTCCAAAAAACAGTCCTATAGCTAACCTGAACCCATTCTTTGACAATGATCATTCCGAGCCAGCTCCACCACTTCAAAAACTCCAAGAGTGCTGGTACCTGCCTTTCTTCGGAGTGTATCATCCACATAAGCCAAAACAAATCAGGGTAGTGTTCGACTCCGGTGGCCAAGCAAATAGCAAACGATGGGCAGTGCTGTTCACTTGCATGAGTGTGCGTGCAGTACACATAGAAGTAATAGAATATATGGATGCCTCAAATTTCATAAATGCTCTAAGGCGATTCCTTGCCATCGGAGGACCAGTCAAAACATTAAGATCTGACTGTGGAACTAATTTCATTGGAGCCTGTCGAGAGCTACATCTCAACTCTAGGCCAATTCAAGACCTTTTAGCTGAAAAGTGCTGTACATGGATTTTCAATCCTCCTCATTCTTCCCATATGGGTGGCTCCTGGGAGAGAATGATAGGCATCACACGTAAAATACTGGACTCCATGCTTATGGACTTGAAATCCACAAGACTCACCCATGAGATTCTAACTACCTTCCTGGCAGAAGCATCTGCCATAATCAATTCAAGACCACTTGTTCCAGTTTCTGTAGATCCAGAGGCCCCAACTCTCCTCACTCCAGCTACTCTTCTTACCCAGAAGCTTGGGTCTGTTCCTGTTCCCCCTGGAGACTTTAAAACAGGAAATCTGTGCTACAATCAGTGGAAGCGAGTACAACACCTTGCCAACTGCTTCTGGAATCGTTGGAAGATGGAGTATCTCTCTACTCTGCAAGGACGCAGGAAATGGCAACGTCTGAACCCTAACATCAAGGTTGGAGATCTTGTTCTCCTTAAGGACCAGCAAGCTGAAAGAATCGAATGGCCCATGAGACTGATTCTAAAGAGCATTCCTAGTGATGATGGAAAGGTGCGTAAGGTGGAGGTGAAAGTTGCAAGACAAGGGACTATAAAAACTTTCATCAGACCGATCACGGAACTTATCTTGCTCTTACCCTTTGGAGACTGAACTTACTTATGTATGCTGTTGGATTCTTCCTGTGACTTCAAGAAGGAAGTATCTTGAACTTTAATTGACACAACTTGAAGTTCATATTATTGTTGTTGTTGCATTATATGTATGTTCTTTTATATCTTTCAGGTCTTCAAGACATCTCTGCAAATTACACTGTTATGCATAACTTCCGTTATGATTTAAATAGTGACATTTATTATGCCAGACGGGGAGTGTGCTGCCTCAATGAGGCATAGAATATTACATAGCCTCTGTTATGTTCATGTTGTTATAGTTAAGAAATCATATATTTGTATGTCATTGTTCTCAATGCTTCCCTGTGTTTGTTCTGTACTGCCATCTACTGACACTTTTTGGTAATGCTCCTGTTTTCTAGAATGTCTTACCCTCTGACCTTATTATGCATTTCCTTTTTGTGTATTACTCCGCCCTTGTAGTTTTATGATGTTTTCCTGTGTCATGGCTGCAGCTAACAGCCTCATGTAACAAGCACTCATGTTAATACATTGCAAGCTACGATCAGTATCATCTTTTGACCGCAAAATTCTTTAACCATTCATTCATCTGCTGTATTCATTATCTGCTGTAACCTGATATTCAGAATAAAGCAACTTTGTGGATTGACAGGTATTGGTGAGTTCAGCTATCTGACAAAGATTGTCTGCAGTGATTGTATCTTCTTATACAGGCCAGGCATAGAGGTCTCAGCAAGGGATAGATCATTATTACAACTATCTGAGTCAGAATACTCTGTTTGAATCACGCTCTGTTTGAATCACGCTGTGTTTGAATCACGCTCTGTCTGAATCATGCTCTGTTTGAATCATGCTCTGTCTGAATCATGCTCTGTCTGAATCATGCTCTGTTTGAATCATGCTCTGTTTGAATCATGCTCTGTCTGAATCATGCTCTGTTTGAATCATGCTCTGTCTGAATCATGCTCTGTTTGAATCATGCTCAGTCTGAATCATGCTCTGTTTAATTCATGCTCTGTTTGAATCATGCTCTGTCTGAATCATGCTCTGTTTGAATCATGCTCTGTTTGAATCATGCTCTGTTTGAATCATGCTCTGTCTGAATCATGCTCTGTCTGAATCATGCTCTGTTTGAATCATGCTCTGTTTGAATCATGCTCTGAATCATGCTCTGTTTGAATCATGCTCTGATTCATGCCCATGCTCTCTTTAAACTACTGTTCTCTTTGTCAAAATAGCCATTTAAACCTTTCATCTTGGTTATCCCAGTTTATCCTTTCATGGCTTGGATGAATTGCTGCTATCAAAATTAATATACTACCTAAAAGTAGTCTCTGTTTGAATCATGCTCTGTCTGAATCATGCTCTGTTTGAATCATGCTCTGTTTGAATCATGCTCTGTCTGAATCATGCTCTGTCTGAATCATGCTCTGTTTGATTCATGCTCTGTTTGAATCATGCTCTGTCTGAATCATGCTCTGTTTGAATCATGTTCTGTTTGAATCATGCTCTGTCTGAATCATGCTCTGTCTGAATCATGCTCTGTTTGATTCATGCTCTGTGTGAATCATGCGCTGTCTGAATCATGCTCTGTCAGAATCATGCTCTGTTTGAATCATGCTCTGTTTGAATCATGCTCTGTCTGAATCATGCTCTGTTTGAATCATGCTCTGTTTGAATCATGCTCTGTCTGAATCATGCTCTGTCTGAATCATGCTCTGTTTGAATCATGCTCTGTCTGAATCATGCTCTGTTTGAATCATGCTCTGTTTGAATCATGCTCTGTCTGAATCATGCTCTGTTTGAATCATGCTCTGTCTGAATCATGCTCTGTTTGAATCATGCTCTGATTCATGCTCTCTTTAAACTACTGTTCTCTTTGTCAAACTAGCCATTTAAACCTTTCATCTTGGTTATCCCAGTTTAGCCTTCATGGCTTAGATGAATTGCTGCTATCAAAATTAATATACTACCTAAAAGTCAGTGGGGGGGGGGTTCAAGCCACCCCTCTACTATACCCTAGCTCTTCCCTTCTTACAAAAATAATTACAATCAATATATATGGGACACTAAAAAAATCCAGAATAAATTAAGTACTATGGCCTCTATTTATGAAAGGTCTTGCGGACCTGATCACAAGAGCTGCTGGTGCAACTCCGCCCCCTGCAGACTCGCGGCCAATGGGCCGCCAGCAGGGAGGTGTCAATCAACCCGATCATACTTGATCGGGTTGATTTCCGGCAATGTCTGTCCGCCTGCTCAGAGCAGGCGGACAGGTTATGGAGCAGCGGTCTTTGTGAGTCTGAAGACTCCCCAGAAGCACGGGCTGTCAAGCTCCTTTTGGAGCTTGATAGATAGGCCCCTATGTATTTACCTAGAGAAAACAATGGTTTAGTAGTCCTAATGTAGTTTAGAATCATTCTGCAATACATCTTTCCAAAATATTACACCGGAATAACAGACTGAGTGACCCGCTTTGGGTTAACCTGGAGGAAAACTTATTTTGAGATATACACATTCCAATTTATTTTTCTTACTGGGAAATCACTTTCACACAAATGCTTTCGTATTATATCTCAGTGTGTATTTGTTATGATCTGTTATGATGACTTGTGAAAGTTGAGCTAAAAGGAAGCATCAAACATGCAGATATATAGTTAATTGAAACTTACAACTTTGTAGCTACTTGTATTGTTCTCCCTTAACTCTGCAAGGGAGTGGTGTACTGTAGCAGTTTTTATACCAAAGATTCAGAATTGTGTGGTTAGACTTGAACAACAGAACCCCTTCAAAATGGATAATGTGATAACAGTTATAATATATGGTAAACAAGTATATACTATGATAGATTTAGTGAACTCATAAGAGAGCGTGATGTGGTATAGCTGCAACTGAAATAAACATTAGCAGAGCACATGAAGTTATTGGAAACACTGGTCAGCAATTAACACACTGATGCTTTAATATGATGAAATGTTCTGCAGGCTGAGTCAGTAACACGGATAACAGATTGAGCTCAGTACAAAGTAAAATTCCTAACAAGTGGATAAACGGTTTTGGAGTTGGTGCACTTGTGTTGCCGAAGTGAAATAATAAGAGAAAGCGGAGGTAAGTACTTACAAGGTGGCTGGCGTTCAGCAAGATGTGGTTTCCGTGTTTCTGATCAGCAAATGGTTGACCACGTAGTTGCGCTCACAATGGGGACAGTCTCAGCTTGATCCGGTGAGCGTGGATGTGCTGCACTTCCTGGTGTGCGGTAACTTCCGAGACAGGTGATCAGCAAGCTTCTGCTTAGAGGGCGTGTTAGATATTTTCTACTCAGGGGAAATTGGAATAACAAACAAGGAGTAAGATTTGATTGCAGGTTATAAAGGAATATAAGGTACAACCCATAATTAAAGGGGCAGTACTAAATGCAACTAAAGGAGCAGATAAAGTGTAAACATACAACCATGACAGGTCTCCCCCTCAAGGAAAACCTCCAAGTTTTCAGGGAGATGGTCGGTCCGGATGTCGCCTATGGAAGAGAGAGACCAAGCGTGGAGCTGATAGATTCAAAGCTGGCTCCCACGAATCCTCATCATGCGAATACCCTCTCCAATGAATAAGATATTGCAACTCCCCATGATAAACTCTAGAGTCGAGAATTTCAGATATCTCGTACTCCAGCTCAGGATGCTGGTGTTCTGGGGGAATCGGGGTTTGTAGTGGCTGAGATCTGACCGGTCTCTACAGCTTAATTAGGGAGATGTGAAAAGAGGAATGTATTCAGTATGCATCAGGTAGTTGGAGTTCTACTGCATTCGCATTAACAATCCTTTTAATAGGAAAAGGTCCTATGTACAATTGGTTGAACTTCCTAGTTGATGCTGGTATCCTCAAATTACGTGTGGATAACCATACCAAGTCACCAATCTTATATTCCGGTGCTGGACGATGTCGGAGGTTATAGTAGATCTGTTGCTTGGACTGTGCCAATTTAATGTTTTCCTGTAAATTGTTGAAGTTTTGTGAAATGGTGTTCACTAAGTCATTTACTATTGGGCAATTGGTGTGTGAATTTGGTAGTAAATGCAAATTAGGGTGAAACCCGTAGTTGGAGAAGAATGGCGTGTTTTGTGTTGAGTTATTTTTTGCATTATTATATGCAAATTCAGTGGTTGCTATGTAGTCAGCCCACTTATCCTGCTGTTGGGCACAATAAATTCTGAGATATTGTTCTAGTGTTTGGTTGGTCCTTTCCCATTGACCGTTTGTTTGTGGGTGATAGGATGTTGTTAATTTCCTATATATGTTAAGTCGTTTACATAATGAATCCTAAAACTTGGAGGTGAATTGACTTCCTCTATCTGTAAGTATGGAAAATGGTAAACCATGTAATTTAACTATGTTTGAGAGGAATAAGTCTGCTGTTTGTGAAGCGGTAGGTAAAGATTGAGTGGGCAGGAAGTGGGCCATCTTTGTGAACAAATCAATCACTACTAAGATTGTTGTAAATGAGGACGATTTAGGAAAATCTACAATGAAGTCCATTGCTAACTCTTTCCAAGGACGTGTTGGTATAGGTAGGGACATTAAAAACCCAAAAGGTTGGATTTCCGGTCTGAGGGCGGAGCTTAACAGCAGCATGCTCCATGTCGGCGTTCCGACCTAGTGACTACAATCACTGCCCCTACTCATTGCCCCATAGCCCCGACTCAAGAGGGGTTCAGTAGGGCTGAAATTTGGCTGTATGACAGCCTGAGGAGGAAATCTCAGAAGCCGCTTAGGCCGGCGGTAGAACCGCCACTTCACACTTCTGTTATAAGTCCAGGAGTTTCCAGCGTGCCCTGGTGCACAATTGCTTCGAAAGCATACAGAGGGGATTGTACCCGCAACCTACCTTCATACGCAAGCCGCCTGCTTGCCGGGGATAGAGGAGCCTGTCCGCATAACCCGGAACCCAGAGAAGCTGCAGGGGGGGGTGCTGAAGGCGTGCGGAGGGATCCAGATGCTAAGCACCCCCACCACAGTGGCAAACTCAGTGGAGCTCCCACGAAGTGGGGAGCACTGTTGATCCGGAGCAGACGGTGAATTTACGGATGAGAGATAAGGAGGCATCCCAATCCTACCCGGCAACTGCACACTGGTAAGCCCTGATGGGTACTATTTAAAGAACTGTGCTGTCTTGTCCCTGCAGAGATTGTATGCATACTACACGGGCTGAACTGTTTGGCTGTAAGGTGTTGCCGGGCGAAATAGTCCAGGCCTGAGCTGTGGACGGCTTAACAGGAGTACACGGGATATTTAGGACTGGGTCCCTAATCATTTGTTCCACTCTCTTGAGGATTGCTATGTTAGCCCTGTTTTTGTTACCGTGAGGAGGGAGAGAGCAGAGAAAAGAAAAGAGAGAAGGACTTGTGCTGGAGCTAAAGGCTTACATGGGACCATTTCTTTTCCAGAGATTGTATATCTAGTAAACAGTGATCATGTTAAGCCTGTCTGTGTTACCGTAAGGATAGAAGGGAAAAAAGGGCTTATGCTGAAGCTATAGGCATATTTGTGATCCTTTTTCTCCCCAGAAACTAAACATCTAGCAAACAGCGAGCATGTCAAGTCTGACTGTGTTACCGTAAGGAAGGGAAGAAAGGAAAAAGAAAAAAAGGGCTTGTGCTAAAGTTATAGGCATATGTGTGACTTTTTTTTTCATTTTTTCTGTTTCCAGAGACTGAACTTTTAGCAAACAGTGATTAACATTGTGTTCCCCAGGGCTTGTTGGTAAGAGGTTTAGAGCCCAAAAGAATTGTGGTAGTTGCATGAGTTTTGTCATACTGCCAAATACCCACATATAGCAATATTATAAGAAAAGTTACCTGAGAGAATTTTTTTTTTACTGCATTAATGTTTGTTTTTTGTTCATAAGCTTCAAAAAACAAAAAAAAGGAGGGAAAGAAAGAAAGAAAAAAAAAGAACTTAATGTAAAGTGGGTCATTACTGTGTTTGAAGGCTAAATATTGTTTTCTACCCCAATACTCTGATAAATGTGTTTCTCGCTCTTAATTTCAACTTAGACCAGTATATGGTTAGATCATGGTCAGATTTAACTGTAATTATGTTTTTGAGCGAGCAAAAGTACCATATTATTGATAATAGAATTGGAGGAGCTGAGCTGGTATCCTGACCGTTTTTTTTTTTTTTTTTGAGGTTAGTGAACGTTAAACTGGGCATAGGCCCTCAGCACTTTTTCACCAGTGGGTCTTTGACCCCCTGATTATTATTTTGTGTATTTATTGTTTTTTCCCTTTTGATATAGAGGCAGCTATCTGCCACCAAATGCACAGACAAATTTCCCACTTATATAATCACATTCTTTTGATTTTTTTTGCACTCACATAGGAGAAAGGTTTTTCCTCGCTGGATCTAGGGGTCCTCTACCCCAGTGTTTTGATTAGTCACAATTATTTTCACATCAAAAGCCAGACCCTAGCTTAGTAGTGCGGGGTACTGGCCAGACATATTTTCTATTTTTTGTATTGCACTTAATGGATAAGTTTGTGTCACAGGTGAGAGCTAATTCACCTAAGATGCCTGTGAAGCCCAAGGATAAAAAAGCCAAAACGGCAGATACCAGTATCGATGGGGTGCCGGACATTGCGCCGACGGTCATCGATACTCAGGTATTGATTGGACAGCTTTCAGCTATGTTTTCCCCCCAATTTGAGGTAATCAAAAAGGAACTAGGTACTATAGTTACAGAAATAGGGGTACTCTCTTCAGAGGTTAAACAATTTTCAGCGAGAATGGTCGAAGCCGAGAATAGAATCTCTTTATTGGAAGATCAGGCAAATAGCTTTAAGGTAGCCTCCCAGAAACAACAGGCCAAAATAGACAGTATGCAATTGCGCCTGGAGGATCTCGAAGATCGCTCCAGACGCAATAACATCAGGATTATAGGCCTGCCTGAATTATCTGAATTTGATGATATAAGTAAATTCATGTCTGTTACGTTACCACAGGCCCTGGGTATGCCAACTCAATCCCTACCTCTAATAATTGAAAGGGCGCACAGGGTGGGCCCGAAGAGAGTGGCAGAGAATGGGTTTGCAAGACCTAGAATGGCTATATGCAAGTTTTTAAAATTTCAGGATAAAGTGGACATACTAAAATGGTTTAAAAAAACTGACCCTCCAATATTCGGCAACAGTAAAATCCTCTTGTTTCAGGATTTCTCTTCTGAGACTTCCTCCAGGAGGAAAGGGATGGCCCCATATTGCACCCAGCTCATAAATAAAGGTTTAAAAGCGAGACTACTTTATCCAGCTAGAATTGTAGTGGAGGATAAGGGAACAAGACACTCGTTCAGTGAAATTAACATGGTTAAAGATTTTATTAAGGCATACGAAGGCACACCAGATCAAACTCATAATCCGACCAGCAGAGCTCTGGCGGATTAGTGGGCTCTATATTACAGTTTAGGTACCCAGCTGGGTCAGAATATGCATGAAGGATAATGGAAAAAAAGCTTATTTTGTCAATTATGATTATTGATAAGTCTGGACTTATTTATTTTAAAATCTTTCCTGTTTTTTTTTTTTTTTTTTTTGTTTTTTTTTTCTTTTTCCTATTTTCTCTCTCTTCCCTCTCTCTTCTCTATTTCCCCTGGTTTTTGATAGGGCGTATAGCAAAGGATGATGGCAGAAGGAGTTAAGATACTATCCTGGAATGTGGGGGGAATCTCTTCCCCGGTTAAACGTAAATTAATCATTAAAACTTTGGCTAAACATAAACCGGACCTAGTCTTTTTACAGGAAACGCACCTCAACGAGCTAGAGGTTGCCAAGCTTAAGATTAAATGGGTAGGAGAGGTTATCACCTCTTCAGGTCTTAGTAAAAAAGCGGGAGTGGTAGTTTTAATCCATAAAGAGCTTGAATACAAGATTATTAAAACGGAAATCGATCCCTCTGCTAGATATATTTTACTCCAAATCAGTATTATGATTACAAGATTCATATTTTGTAATATCTATGCCCTTAACCAATTTTCGGCAGAATTTTGGAGGAAAATCCAAAGTAAGTTATACCCGTTTAAAGGGGAAAATCTTGTGTTGTGTGGAGATTTTAATACGACCCTACACCCAGAATTAGACCGATTCTCCAAGAAAAATATGTCTCTATATAAAAAAAATGCCAAATTTTTTAAAAACTTCTGCTTCAAATTAAATCTGGTTGATATATGGCGCATCCAAAACCCGGATCTTCAGGTTTTTACGTGCGAGTCCAAAGCCCATAGGACCTTTTCTAGGATAGATCTGTTCTTAGTCTCGGAACCTCTATCTGTTTGGAAACTGGAGACGGAGATTGCAGAAATTCTGGTCTCGGACCACGCAATTATTTCACTCTATTTTCCCCCGAATGGTAGGAGTAAATCCAGTAAAGCTATATTTTGCTTCCCTAGGTTCCTTTATTCTGATTCCAGATTTTGTTCCTGGATGAAACAGAAATGGTTAGAATATGGTAGGTTTAATGTTAATTATAGGAATAAAGTAGAAATATTTTGGGAGGCGGCAAAAGCCGTTTTACGGGGGGAGATCACGGCATACACAAAACGACGAGACAAGAAGATTAAGGATAGAGAATTCCAAATCTCCAATAAGGTAAAGAATGCTTTTAGGAGAGTTCAGAATGATCCTTCCTCGATTAATTGGGAAATATATTTGGGATTGAGAAAGGAGAGAGACCTTTTTCTAAAGCAAAAATCTCAGGTAGAGGAATTAAAAATAAATCGATATTATAGAGGGTTTCATGGGTCCTCTGCAAAACATCTAGCGAGGCTCACTAAAAGCAGGAAAAAAAAAAATCTTATTCCAGCTATTAAATGTCGGGACTCTAGATATACTAATTCCAAAGAAATTGAGGGAGTATTTTTTAATTACTATCAACAGCTATATGCATCTGTTAATATAAATCATGCGGAGCAAGAGGCTTTCTGGTCCAAGATTCAACTACCAATAATACAATCTGAAGATTTGGCTGCATTGAATGACCCCATTTCTCGTACAGAGATTGGTAATGTAATTGACCAATTGAAATTGAATAAGGCTGCAGGCCCAGACGGGTTTCCTGCAGAATTTTATAAGTGTCTAAAGGAAGAGCTGCTCTCGATACTGGAAGATCTATTTAATATCTATTATGCTTCTGATAATCCAATCTCTTCATATTTTTCTGCTGCAAACATTTCATTGATTCTGAAAAAAGGTAAAGATTCGGAAGATTTAGCCTCTTACAGGCCAATTTCGGTGTTAAACACCGACTATAAGATCCTTGCCGCTATCATAGCGGCAAGATTATCTCGTTGTCTACAGAATCTCATACATCCTGACCAGTCGGGGTTTATGACTGCTAGGAACCCAATTAAGAACTTCCGCAAAGTCACTTACTTTTTGGATTATGCTTGGAATATTGACCAAGGTCATAAAAATTTGTCTTTACAAAATAGTGCGGTACTCATGTTAGATGCTACTAAAGCATTCGATTCTATTATATGGGAGCACCTATTTCGATCACTTGAAAGGTTTGGGTTTAAGGGAAACTTTGTCCAGTTTGTAAATAGAATTTATACTAAACCTATGTCCTACCTATTGATAAATGGGGAGCGCTCTTCTCAGATAATGTTGCAACGGGGCACTAGACAAGGTTGTCCGTTATCCCCATTATTGTTTAACCTGGCGTTGGAACCATTCGCAATCAGATTAAGGGACAGTTTACCGGGGATTCCCCTTGGCTCTCAACGGTTAAAAGTGTTGTTATATGCTGATGATATACTGGTTTTTCTGGAGGATATTCACCAATCTATCCCAATCTTACTGCAACTTCTTGAAGAATTTAGTGCATTTTCAGGATACCAGGTCAACTTGGAAAAAAGTGAATTGATGTGCCTAGGTAAATTGACTTGTCCCACTGTCAAAACTCCATTCAAAATGGTGAATGCCATTAAATATCTTGGCCTGGTTCTGCATAAGAATCCCAAATTTTGGTATTCGGCAAATTATTTGCCCCTGTTTCAAAAAATCAAATTAGATCTTCATTTATGGGCCTCATTTCCTCTGGCTTTAACGGCAAGGGTGAACCTGATTAAAACAATTATCTTTCCTCGTCTTCTCTATCCACTCCAAAATCTTCCTATATTCATCTTGAATATGGACATTAGGAAATTGTACGGATTTATTTCGAAATTTTTATGGAAGGACAAAAAACCCTGTATCGCTCTGGCTAGATTAATGCAGAAGTCATCTACAGGGGGCTTATCTCTCCCTGATGTCAAGCTATACAATATAGCTACATTAATCAAATTTGCTTGTGATTGGATCACAGAGGCCAATATAGTTTCCTCTATTGAGGAAGAGACTTCGTTAATATATCCTTTTGCCTTAAAGGCTATTCTTCACTGTAAACCACAACAGTTACCATCTAACGTTGCCTCTCTCATATCATTTAAGAATATAGTAATAGCCTGGCACAAGTTTTGTAGTATGTTAAGCATTGACCCAACATATTCAGACTTCCTTCCTATTAGAGGTAATCCTCATTTTATCCCTGGTATCTATCAAAAAGTCTTTAAAGTATGGGCTGAAAGAGGGTTAAACCTGATAAAACAACTACTAGATGGAAATTACCAGATGTTTACAGCGGAATCTCTTTTTCAGCTATATGATCTTCCTAGATCTAATTTGTTTGCATACTTCCAGGTCAGACACTATATTTCTGCTCAAAATTGGCTTTTCCCTTTATCATCTGCCTGGTCGGAGGTTAGAGTACTCTTACAGAAATTTTCTGTAGGTGATACATCGATCTCATTAATGTATGATATTATGCTGTCTAAACAGAGTCAAGTATATCTGGATAAGATCTGCAACTTCTGGTCTCCTTATATCCCTGAGGTCAATCAGGAGAGTATCATACAGAGCTTTTCTATCTCTAAGAAATGTAAGGTCTCTATGGGCTGGAAAGAATCCCACATGAAGCTTATTAATAATTTCTACTTATATCCTCTGAAAATCGCCAAATTTTATCCAAATAGGTCAAGTAGCTGCCCTAGATGTTCATATGCTAGAGCTGACATGCTACACATGTTTTGGTTTTGTCCCAAAATCAATCAACTCTGGTCAAAAATCACCTTTTGGATTAACCAACATTTTAAAATATCTTTATCTCTGAAGTTACGAGATATTATCTTGTTGATATCTCCATTAAATATTAGCGATAGCCACTGGACAGGGGTTGTCAATACCATTATATTAACGGTTAGACATCTGATATTAAAATATTGGATAGTTAAGAGAGTGCCAGGGTTTGTAGAGTTTATTAGGTCAATACAGGAGCAAATAGTGTTTGAATCTTACCATTTGCAGGATGCTTCAGATAAGAGAATCAAGAACTTTTTATTAGGATGGTGTCCAGCCATCAAGTCATTCCCCCTGCCCATACAAAAACAAATACTCTTTCCATTTTTATTATCTATCAGCTTCGCAGAACTAGTATTAGGAGGCATGTTTCCTTCTTCCTGGATAATTAATGAGGGGGGAGTAATTTAGTCCAACCCAAGGGTTTCTCTTTTTCTCTTTTTCCCTTTCCCTTTTTTTTTTTTTTTTTTTTTCCTGTTCTTTAGAGTTGTTGTTTCTTTTTTATCTGCTGTATCACACAGGTTAGTGTGATTCAAAGGGGGGGGGGTAAAATTAGAAAAACTTGTGGAAATCACAGCGAAGATGATGTCATGTTATATTTAGTCCTATTCCAATTTTTGTACAAGAGATTTCTTGTTCGTTTTTTTCATTATATTATTGTTTAAACGCTCAATTTCTGATGGATAGTGTCTATGTATTATAATCATGTTTGTGATTTCCAAATAAACATTATATTCAAAAAAAAAACCCAAAAGGTTTTTTATGATCTTTTTTGTGTTGGGTGCAAGAGGTACAGGAGTGTACATAATCCTTAACTGTGTCTAGCATCTTAGGCCACCAATATTTTCTTTTTATTAAGTGTAACGTGTTATGAATTCCTGGATGTCCATTGAGTACTGGGTCATGAGTGTTTTGCAATATAAGACCTTGTAGGGTTGATGGTATATACAACTGTTTGTTATGGTAGTATAACCCATCTGAGTGGAGGTTTAAATTGTATGTGTGAAGGTTAGGGTCTTCTCTTTGTGACTTTTGAATCTCCAGAGTAAAAGACGTCGAACAGGAAATAAAATGATCAGGAGAAATCACTGTACTTAATTGTTTTGTTGTACTTGGTGGATTTGATTGTCTGGATAATGCGTCTGCTTTTCCATTACGGGATCCTGGGCAATATTGAATATGAAAATTAAACCTGGAAAAGTATAAACTCCATCTCAATTGTCTTTATGATAAAGTGCAGTTGGTCTGTAGGTATTCTAGATTCTTGTGATCTGTATAAATAAGTATCTGTATTTTGGTTCCTTCCAACAGATGCCTCCAATGTTCCAGGGTGGGTTTAATGGATAGGAGCTGCTTCTCTCCTATGGGATAATTAACTTCAGAAGGAGTTAATGATCGAGAATAAAAAGCTATTAGATGTATAGGTTCACATATGTTCTTCCTTTGTGACAGAATTGCTCCTATTGCATATTCGGAAGCATCTACTTCCAAAGTGTACTGTAAGGTTGGGTCTGGGTAGTGTAGGATGGGAGCAGTTATGAATTTCAACTTTAGCAACTCAAATTATTGCTGTGCCTCTGATGTCCAAACATAGGATTTTGATTTCCCAGTGAGACTTGTAAGTGGTTTCACAATGGATGAGAAATTCTTTATAAATTTTCTGTAGAAATTTTAAAATCCAATGAAACTTTGCAGTTCTTTGACATTCCTTGGTTGTGGCCAGTTAGTAATGGCAGCGATTTTCGTATCTTCCATGTGAATTCCCTGTGAGTTAATTCTATAACCTAGGAAGGAAATCTCTTGCGTATGGAAAGTACACTTCTCTGGTTTGGCATAAAGTTGATTCTCCCTTAATCTGGTTAATACCGTGTTTACATGTGTCACATGCTCCTTATAATTGTTAGAATATATAAGGATATCATTCAAATAAATAATTACACAAGTATCAAGTAAATCCCGGAAAACTTCATTAATGAAGTGCTGGAATGTGGCGGGGGCTTTGCAGAGTCTGAATGGCATCACTGTATATTCGTAAAGTCCGTACCTAGTATGGAATGCAGTGAGCCATTCGTCCCCTTTCCTATTGTGAATCAGATTATACGCTCCCCTAAGGTCCAATTTTGTGTAAATCATTGCCTTATCTAATCTTTCTATTAATTCCATGATTAACGGTAGGGGGTATCGGTTTTTAATGGTAATTTTATTAAGTTGTCTATAATCAACTATTGCAGGCCCATTTATCAAAGGGCTTGCGGACCTGATCCGACACTGCGGATCAGGTCCGCAAGACCTCGCTAAATGCGGAGAGCAATACGCTCTCCGCATTTAACATTGCACCAGCAGCTCACAAGAGCTGCTGGTGCAACGCCGCCCCCTGCTGACTCGCGGCCAATCGGCCGCCAGCAGGGAGCTGTCAATCAACCCGATCGTATTCGATCGGGTTGATGTCCGGCGATTCCTGTCCGCCTGTTCAGAGCAGGCGGACAGGGTTATGGAGCAGCGGTCTTTAGACCGCTGCTTCATAACTTGTGTTTCTGGCGAGTCTGAAGACTCGCCAGAAATACGGCCCTTCAAGCTCCGTACGGAGCTTGATAAATGGGCCTGTATGTCTTAATGTGTTATCTTTATTACGTACAAAGAATATACCAGCAGCAGCTGGTGATGTTGAAGGTCTGATAAAACCTTTTTTTAGATTTTCATCTAAATAAATATTGCCTTAAATGCTGTAGTTCAGGCTGTGATAGTGGGTATATATGGCCGTATAGAATTTGGTTGGTCTGTAGGTATTCTAGATTCTTGTGATCTGTATAAATAAGTATCTGTATTTCGGTTCCTTCCAACAGATGCCTCCAATGTTCCAGGGTGGTTTTAATGGATAGGAGCTGCTTCTCTCCTATGGGATAATTAACTTCAGAAGGAGTCAATGATCGAGAATAAAAAGCTATTAGATGTATAGGTTCACATATGTTCTTCCTTTGTGACAGAATTGCTCCTATTGCATATTCTGAAGCATCTACTTCCAAGGTGTACTGTAAGGTTGGGTCTGGGTAGTGTAGGATGGGAGCAGTTATGAATTTCAACTTTAGCAACTCAAATGATTGCTGTGCCTCTGATGTCCAAACATAGGATTTTGTTTTCCCAGTGAGACTTCTAAGTGGTTTCACGATGGATGAGAAATTCTTTATAAATTTCCTGTAGAAATTTGAAAATCCAAGGAAACTTTGCAGTTCTTTGAGATTCCTTGGTTGTGGCCAGTTGGTAATGGCAGAGATTTTTGTATCTTCCATGTGAATTCCCTGTGAGGTAATTCTATAACCTAGGAAGGAAATCTCTTGCGTATGGAAAGTACACTTCTCTGGTTTGGCATAAAGTTGATTCTCCCTTAATCTGGTTAATACCGTGTTTACATGTGTCACATGCTCCTTATAATTGTTAGAATATATAAGGATATCATTCAAATAAATAATTACACAAGTGCCAAGTAAATCCCGGAAAACTTCATTAATGAAGTGCTGGAATGGCATCACTGTATATTCGTAAAGTCCGTACCTAGTACGGAATGCAGTGAGCCATTCGTCCCCTTTCCTAATGCAAATCAGATTATACGCTCCCCTAAGGTCCAATTTTGTGTAAATCATTGCCTTATCTAATCTTTCTATTAATTCCGTGATTAACGGTAGGGGGTATCGGTTTTTGATGGTAATTTTATTAAGTTGTCTATAATCAACTATTGGTCTTAATGTGTTATCTTTATTACGTACAAAGAATATACCAGCAGCAGCTGGTGATGTTGAAAGTCTGCTAAAAATTTTTTTAGATTTTCATCTAAATAAATATTGCCTTAAATGCTGTAGTTCAGTGATAGTGGGTATATATGGCCGTATGGAATTGGTGAACCTGGTAACAATTCGATAGGACAATCAAAAGACCTATGTGGTGGCAAGGTCTCTGCCTCTTTTTTGTCAAAAACATCAAGATAATGTGAATATTGACTGGGTATAGAGTGAGTTGGAGTGTTTGTGCCATGGGTTGTCTGGTTAGTACAGATGATATATAGACAAGATTGCTTGCAGTATTGTGAAGTGAATTTTGGTTTTAAAGTTTGCCAATCTAAGGATGGCTGATGTAACTGTAACCACTTTAAACCTAATATAATAGGAAATAAGGGTGAGGGGGTGACATCAAAGCTAAGAAGTTCTCTATGACACTTGTCACTAATAAAGGTGTTGTATGATGCGTAATAGGTCCATTAGAAATTAGAGTTCCATCAAATACACGTAAAACATATGCATTAGGTATTTTATTTCTACACACAATTTCGGTATCAATGTAATTGCACGAAGCTCCGGAGTCAATTAGGGCCTTCAAAGTTATCTCCTTTGTATCCCACTGTAAGGAAATAGACAGCTGACAATAGGCAGAATTTTGAGTTACGTCATAATTAAGTGGTTTTGTTATAGATCTCTTACCTTTTTTATTCCTGGCAAGAATAGGGCAATCCTTAACTTCATGTGCTTTAGATGCACAGTAAAGACAAAGGTTGTTGTCTCTCCTTCTCTTTTTCTCTTCTAGGTTTAACGGTCCCCTGATAACACCTATTTCCATAGCCTCTTCAGCAGGTTTATGTGGATAGAATCCAGCAATAGGTACTCTTTTAGTACAAGTATCAGAGGTATATCTTTCTTGTTTACGCTCTCTCAGGCGTCTATCAATGTTTATGGAGAGTGACATTAGATTGTCCAGACATTCAGGTATGTCTATTCTAAAAGGTGTGTCCTTCATGGCTTCAGAGAGGCCAAACTGATTCCTTAGTGAGATGTTATTCCATTGTGAATCTTTTGAAACTTTTTTAAATTCAGCTATGTAGTCTTCTACAGGCCTCTTACATTGTTTTAAAGCTCTCATCAGGGTCTCTGAGGTTAACAGTTTGCAAGGATCATCATATAATAGTGCCATGGCATGGAAAAACCCCTCTAATGAATCGAATATATGGTCATTTTGTCCAATGTAAGCATTTGCCCAAGGCCTTGGTTCTGCTCTTAAAAAAGATATAACTGTGAGGAATTTTTGTTTTTTAGTGTTGTATGTCTTAGGCTTCATGGTGAACAGTAGATATCATGAGTTTTTTAAATCCCTGAACTGACTTCTATCACCATAAAACATCTCAGGTGGTGATACTACTGGTTCATTTACAGAATCTACTGTAACCTGTTTAGGGGAGACTGTGTCTTTAATTATGTCTATTAGAGTCTGATTTTCCAACTGTAACCCCCTTAACCCCTGTGACAATTGGTCAACTCTCTGAGAGAGGTTATAAACATGTGTGGATATATCTGCTTGATCCATATTTTTTAGGCTTGTTATTTCTGTTATGATCTGTTATGATGACTTGTGAAAGTTGAGCTAAAAGGAAGAATCAAACATGCAGATATATAGTTAATTGAAACTTACAACTTTGTAGCTACTTGTATCATTCTCCCTTAACTCTGCAAGGGAGTGGTGTACTGTAGCAGAGTACTTTACTGTAACAGAACCCCTTCAATATGGATAATGTGATCACAGTTATAAGATATGGTAAACAAGTATATACTATGATAGATTTAGTGAACTCATAAGAGAGCGTGATGTGGTATAGCTGCAACTGAAATAAACATTAGCAGAGCACATTAAGTTATTGGAAACACTGGTCAGCAATTAACACACTGATGCTTTAATATGATGAAATGTTCAGCAGGCTGAGTCAGTAACACGGATAACAGATTGAGCTCAGTACAAAGTAAAATTCCTAACAAGTGGATAACCGGTTTTGGAGTTGGTGAACTTGTGTTGCCGAAGTGAAATAATAAGAGAAAGCGGAGGTAAGTACTTACAAGGTGGCTGGCGTTCAGCAAGATGCGGTTTCCGTGTTTCCGATCAGAAAATGGTTGACCACGTAGCTGCGCTCACAATGGAGACAGTCTCAGCTTGATCCGGTGAGCGTGGATGTGCTGCACTTCCTGGTGTGCAGTAACTTCCGAGACAGGTGATCAGCAAGCTTCTGCTTAGAGGGCATGTTAGAAATTTCCTACTCAGGGGAAATTGGAATAACAAGCAAGGAGTAAGATTTGATTGCAGGTTATAAAGGCATATAAGGTACAACCCATAATTTAAGGGGCAGTACTAAATGCAACTAAAGGAGCAGATAAAGTGTAAACATACAACCATGACAGTATACTAAAGCCCGATACTTAGAAAGAACAATTCAAAACATGTTATTATGTATCTAATATCCCCTATAGGAGTATCATTTCTTCTGCTGCTTATGTTTAAATAGCTTTTCTGTAGCCAATACTTAGGTAGTGAAATTTTCAGTATAGGTGGGGATACCACGGCAAAAAGCAGCTTTTTCAAATGCCAACCTAAGATAAAGCAGCTATTTGTAAACAATTTAATACATTTCAGCAGATAAAATGGATCATTGGAAACAAATAAAAGGGGAGAAAATGTTACAGTATACTGTCCCTTTAAATTTGAACTTTCAGTTGGGGTCTTGGAAGGCACTATAAATATTGGAGCTGTGGGCAATGGTGTGTTTCTAATGGGTTAAGGTATAGGGGTTGCTTCTAAAACTATTAATTAACGGCGAGATTACGAGTTTTGTGGTAACAGGGGTGCTTTTTTTTTCACTGCTCCCTTAAGACAATGCTGGTATTACAGGTTTTTTTAAACCTGGCGTTAGCCGCAAATACATTTTATGTCTGTACCTAACACCCTAACATGAACCCTGAGTCTAAATACCCCTAATCTTACACTTATTAACCCCTAATCTGTCGCCCACAACATCGCCGACACCTACATTATATTATTAACCCCTAATCTGCCGCTCCGGACACCGCCGCCACCTACATTATACTTATGAACCCCTAATCTACTGACCCCAACATCGCCGAACCCTACATTTTATATATTAACCCCTAATCTGCCCCCCAACGTCTCTGCAACTATATTAAATGTATTAACCCCTAATCTGCAGCCGCCAACATCGCCGCCACTATAATGAAGTTATTAACCCCTAAACCTAAGTCTAACCCTACCCCTAACACCCCCCTAATTTAAATATAATTTTAAATATTCATAATAAAATTGCTACAATGAAATAAATTATTCCTATTTAAAACTAAATACTTACCTATAAAATAAACCCTAACGGCTAGATTTAGAGTTTTGTCGGTAACGACCCGCGTAGCTAACGCTGGCTTTTTTCTGGCCGCACCTTTAAAATAACTCTGGTATTGAGAGTCCACAGAATGGCTGCGTTAGGCTCCAAAAAAGGAGCGTAGAGCATATTTAACGCAACTTCAACTCTCGATACCAGAGTTGCTTACGGACGCGGCCAGCCTCAAAAACGTGCTCGTGCACGATTCCCCCATAGAAAACAATGGGGCTGTTTGAGCTGAAAAAAAAACTAACACCTGCAAAAAAGCCGCGTTCAGCTCCTAACGCAGCCCCATTGTTTGCTATGGGGAAACACTTCCTACGTCTGCACCTAACACTCTAACATGTACCCCGAGTCTAAACACCTCTAACCTTACACTTATTAACCCCTATTCTGCCGCCCCCGCTATCGCTGACCCCTGCATATTATTATTAACCCCTAATCTGCCGCTCCGTAAAAAGCTGCTACTTACATTATCCCTATGTACCCCTAATCTGCTGCCCCTAACACCGCCGACCCCTATATTATATTTATTAACCCCTAATCTGCCGCCCACAACGTCGCCTCCACCTGCCTACACTTATTAACCCCTAATCTGCCGACCGGACCGCACCGCTATTATAATAAAGTTATTAACCCCTAATCCGCCTCACTAACCCTATAATAAATAGTATTAACCCCTAATCTGCCCTCCCTAACATCGCCGACACCTAACTTCAAACATTAACCCCTAATCTGCCGACTGGATCTCACCGCTATTCTAATAAATGTATTAACCCCTAAAGCTAAGTCTAACCCTAACACTAACACCCCCCTAAGTTAAATATAATTTAAATCTAACGAAATTAATTAACTCTTATTAAATAAATTATTCCTATTTAAAGCTAAATACTTACCTGTAAAATAAATCCCAATATAGCTACAATATAAATTATAATTATATTATAGCTATTTTAGGATTAATATTTATTTTACAGGTAACTTTTTTTTTTTTTTTTTTTAAATATTTTATTTTTCCAATGCCAAGTACATAGACAAACATCTAGAATTACAGAGTCATTCAGCTAGATACAGTATGATGGCATGTCTATTCAATACATTAGCATCTCAGTTTTCCAGTATTTTTCCTTGGAGATCCTTTCTCCATCCCTTTTAGGCTCCTTCTCACACCCCACCTAATTGTTATTATCACTCACTAAGTTAGATTATAACATAAATCAGTTCTTGATATGCAGGGTAACATGTTGGTATCATACCTACTGGATACTTAATCTGATTCTATCTCATTCTTCTAATATCCATCCTGCCAGTTCCCCTCCCTCCTCAGAGCTTACCTTATTCCTGGACCCCCCCCCCCCCCCCGGGTGCCACCCCGGTTCTCTATGTGTCTGTCCCTGTACCGCCACCGATCATGGTTGCTGATTCTGGTCTTTTAGGTAAATATGTTCCATTTCCCATGTAGTTGTGCATTCAGTATGTATTCTGTGTCTTTGAATGGATAGATTATTTGTTTTTGGTTCGCTGTGTCTAAAGTGGTGATGAAGGGTTCCCATTTGGTTATGAATTTTTTTGTTCTGTGTGTTATGTCTCCCTGAGTGTCCAGTTGCTCATAAATCATTTGTTTTCTCAGGGTGTCTTTGAGTTGTGTTAGGCTTGGTGATGCCTGTGACATCCAGTGCTGCAAGATGAGTTTTCTAGTGAGTAGAATTACATTGTTTATGAATCTTGTGTATCTCGGTATCTTCGTTTGATGGTTTAGAAATATCACTGACTCGTTTGATAAGTGAATTTTTTCCCCTGTGCATGTTTCCACCCACCTCTGCACCATGCCCCAGAATTTCGTTAGTTTCGGGCAGTTCCATATCATGTGAGTAATGTTTGGGTTAGGGTTGGAACATTTCGGGCACAGCCCTGATGTATCACTCTTCCACTTGTGGAATATTTTGGGGGTTATGTATGCATTGTGGACTAGTTTGGTGTGGGATTCTCTTATGTCATTTGAGAGCGATGCCTCCCTCACCTCGACAAAACTCTGCACTACACATGTATCTGTGATGTCATGTCCCACCAGGTTCCCCCAGGCAGTTTGTAAATGTGCGATATTGGCTTTGTGTACTTTTGATTGGAGCGTGTTGTAGGTATGCGAGATCGAGGTCACCCCTCCCTTTGTCAACCTTAAGAGTTTATAAATGTCACAGTCTATTTCCATCATATTACCGGCTTTCAGTAGACCTTGCGCGTAGTGTTTTACCTGTAGGTAGGCGAAGTGGTGGGAGTTTGGTATGCCATAGTCATTCTGCAGTTCTATAAATGGTCTGACTGTGGACCCGTTACCTGATAAGACATGTTTTAGGGTTGTTACCCCCCATTTCTCCCATTGTTTAAATGGTTTAGTGGTAAATCCTGCGGGGAAATCTGGGTTACCCCCCAGGGGCAAGTAAACTGTACTGCCATGTGAGACTCTGAGAGTCCCACATAACTTCCACCAAGCCTTTATTGGATTACTAAAAAGGCCCGCCCCCCTGATAATGGGCTCTACCTGTGCCCTGTTCATGTGCGGGAGCATTTTAAGCGACCATGGTTTGATAAATGCTGTCTCCAGCGACTTGTTAGTAAATTGTCCCCCATCCACTAGCCAATCCATCACATATTTTGAAAGGGTTGCCCAGTTGTAATATTCTATGTTGGGGAGTCCTAGCCCCCCCTGCTCTGGTTGACATGTTAGCTTTTGGTAACTGATTCTATGTTTTTTCCCCCTCCAAATGAAATTTAAAATGTCCCTATTTAGTGTCTTGAGATCTTGCTTATGAAGTAGCTCTGGCAGCATTTGTAGGGTGTAGAGAAGTTTGGGGAACAGGGTCATCTTTATCAGCCCTATCCTTCCTGTCAGGGTCAGTGGCAATGGCGTCCAATTCAGGAGCATTTGTTTGAGGTTCTGCAATAATGGTTTGAAATTTATTGTATACCATTGATTGGGATCTTTTGTTAGTTTAATGCCTAGATATTTAAACGTGTTTGTGATTACTTTAAAGTTATCTTCCAATGGTGTGTTAGGGTCCCTATTTAGTAGCCATAATAGCTCTGATTTGTCCTTGTTTATCCGGTATCCTGATATGTCACTAAACTCAGCTATCGTTGTCAGTAATTTAGGTATGTTCTCTCTGGGGTTTTCTGTGTACAGCACCATGTCGTCAGCGAAGAGCGACAGGTGTATGGTGTCTCTGCCTATGGTCAATCCCTCTGCTTCCTTCCTAATCTTAATCGCCAGTGGTTCAAGCGCCAGGTCAAACAGAAGTGGTGAGAGCAGGCACCCCTGCCGTGTTCCCCTTCTAAGGGGAAATACTTTTGATGGTGACCCATTTATCAAAATCGCCGCCTGGGGGGTACTGTAAATGGTCTCGATAGCTCTCATGTAGGATCCCTTCAGTCCGAATTTTTTAAGGGTGGTAAATAAATGGTCCCATAGTATCTTATCGAAGGCTTTTTCTGCGTCTACTAGAATCAAACATGCCTCCCCCGCACTCTTCTGCCTGTTTCCTCCCTCCTGCTCCCAAAAATGAGATAATACCAGTTGTAGTTTTCTCATGTTTTTTACTGCTGACCTCCCTTTTACAAACCCAGTTTGATCTTCATGAATTAGGAGGGGAAGGACTTCTGCTAATCTATTGGCCAGTATTTTCGTGAATAATTTGTAGTCAGAGTTTAGCAGGGAGATTGGCCTATAGGATGCCGTTAACAATGGGTCTCTGTCAGGTTTGGGAAGGACCGTAATGTTTGCCTCTGCAAATCTGTTGGATAAATTTGTTTTCCCTTCTAGGATTGCATTAAATAGTAGGGCTAGGGTGTCTGCAGTTTCTGTACTGAGCATTTTATAGAATTCTCCAGGAAGGCCATCAGGCCCCGGGGATTTCTCTAGAGGGAGTGAATCGATAGCCTTGGTGATTTCTAATGGTTGGATTGGGGCATTGAGTTTTTGTACGTAGTCTTCGCTTAGCTGTGGCAGTGTCAAGTCTCTCCAGAATTGTTCTTTCTTTCCTGGGTCAATGTCTTGTGAGTCATATAAGTTCGAGTAGTATGAGGTGAATGCTTGTTGTATTTCTGAGTCTTGGGTGAGTATGTTGTCTTTGTCCTTAATAGCTAAGATGTTGTTAGGTTTCCTATCTAACCTAGTGAGTCTTGCTAATAGTTTCCCAGTACGGTTTCCATACCTATAGAATTTGGCCTGTGAGCGGTTTTGAGCGGAAATCGTGGTTTGGATGAGGTAGGTGTCTCTAAAGTCTTTGGTCTTTCTATATTTGAGTCTGTTCTGTGTGGTGGGATTACGCAAGTATTTGTTTCTGGCATTAAGTAATTGCCGCAGAAGGAGTTCCCCTCTCGCTCTACATTTTTTCCTAACTTTGGCTGCATATGCTGTCACCACCCCCCTCAGGACTGCTTTTGCCGTTTCCCAGAAAAGTGAGATATTATTCACATGTTCGGCGTTGAGGTCCCTATACACCAGCCACTCTCCTATTAGGTGCCTGCGCAAGTTAAGATCATGGTATAGATGTGTCGGGAATTTCCATCTATGTCCTCGTTTGTGTGAAATATCAGTGTCTATTTGTAAGGAGACTGGTGCATGGTCTGAGATTGTTATAGGATCAATTTTAGTATCTGTTATACGGGAGCAAAAAGATTTGGTGATTAGAAAATAGTCTATACGTGATAGGGTAGTTTTTGCTGGGTGTAGGCAAGTGTAGTCTCGCGCTTCTGGGTTTCTATCTCTCCAGACGTCTGACAGTGACAAGGAACCCTTGAAGTTATGTAGGATACGTGTTTCCCTCTTAGATCCTTTGTATTCTATTCGGTGTTGTGATGTGAAGTTTGGGTTTCGGAACCTATCTGCTGGCGTTTGTGGGGCAATATTGAAGTCTCCCCCTACCACCAATGGAAGGTCTGCAAACTGTATAAGCTTGGTCTGTAACTGTGTGAGAAAAGTTTTCTTTTCAGTATGTGGACCATACACCCCACAGATAACCATTCGAAGTTCCCCTATTGTCATATTTACCATTACAAATCTGCCTTCAGTATCAACTAGAGATTGCGAGATAGTGTAGTCTAGACCTCTGCGGAAGAGGATCGCCACTCCTCTGGCCCTTTTTTTTTCATAAGTTGTGTGTAGCACCTCCCCCACCCAGCCCTGTCTAAGTTTTTGATGTTCTTTCTGCGAGAGGTGAGTTTCTTCAAGTATTGCTATGTCTGTCTTTAAGGTGTTCAAATGTCTGAGTATAGCCTTTCTCTTAATTGGGGATGTAATCCCACCCACATTCCATGTGGTCAGTCTCATTTTATATGTTCGTGTATATTTATTTATGGTGTTTTATCTTCGTGGGTGAATCTTATGCTTGTGTAGTGTTGCAGATTAATTTCAGAGTATACGTAAAGATGTGGTACTCACCGTTACTGTGCTTATTACCGATAATTCTACCCTCCCCTCCAAGGTGGCACCCAGAGGCAGGCCCGGTCAGCTCTTTTCCTAATACAGATAGTACACAAAATTAAATGACACAAATGCGGTAAACAGTGCATACATTTAGAACTAAATGAACAATAACCTCCCCTCTTAACAAACCCAACAGTTCAACAATGGACTAACTTTCCTGTCCAACAATAAAGTGGGTCCCCCCCCCTTCACTTTGCAAGGATACATTTCTTCATTGCAATAATGTTGCTAATCCGTTAATGATCATTTTCTATCGACCAGGCAAAGAACCCAGTCCTAAGCATCAGAGTCATCTTCATTTTCATTTGCCCCTTGCCCTCTCTCCCCCTCTTTTTGCAGGTGGAGCTTGAGCAAGTTAGGCGAGTCAAAAAACAGTGGTCCTCTCGAGGTTTGTAATCTCAATCTTGCCGGAAACAGTAAGGCTGCTGTTCTGCCCTGTTCTAACAGTTGCTTACAATATGGTGAAAATTCTCGCCTCCTGGCAGCCACTGCCGCAGAGTAATCTTGGAAGAGGTATAGTCTTTTTCCGTTGTATTCGAGAGTGGGAGCTTTCCTATAAGCTTGTAGAATTGAGAT
The DNA here is from genome assembly GCF_027579735.1 of Bombina bombina. Classification (NCBI taxonomy): domain Eukaryota; kingdom Metazoa; phylum Chordata; class Amphibia; order Anura; family Bombinatoridae; genus Bombina; species Bombina bombina. The sequence continues at coordinate 710,743,477 of NC_069503.1, read as the reverse complement.
TTTGTCCTTAAAGTTGAGATATTTCACCATAACTTGGCGTGATGGTTGGTTATTTTCCTTGTGTTTGCTCTGGTCTCCCACTCTGTGCGCTCTTTCCACTGTGCAAGGGAGATAGTCTTTAGAGATATTAAGGAGTCCCGGCAAGGTGTTTTCTGCAAACTCCACCAATTGGGAGCCTGGGACTGACTCAGGGATGCCCACTATCCTTAGGTTGTTCCGTCGCGACCTATTTTCCAGGTCGTCAATCTTTGCCCACAGCCGTTCGTTCTGTTGTTGTAAGGTATGGACTTGGGATTCAGTTTCTCTGTGACGGGTCTCCCCTTCTGCCACCTGCTGTTCCACCCGTGTCAATCTGCCATTAAAGGATTTAACTTCGGCTGTAAGAGAATCCATACCTGTTTGGAGTTGGTCTATCTTGGGTAGGAACAACGCTGAGATTTGTGAGACAATTGGGTGGGCATCCATGAGACTATTGGGTCCAGCATCTTCCGCAGGCCCTGGAGCTTGGTGACTCTCCACCTGGTGCTTTCTTTTATCAGCGTTTTTTAGCCTGTTTGTCATTGTGTCCGTTTTCTTGGAGTATGAGTCGTAATACTTTTGCATACAGCGTTGAGAGTTCCACAGTTGTTGCTTCAACTGTACACATATATGGTGTAATGTATTTTATAAGGATAATGGACCGCTAGAAACAGGTCTGGGTGTCTCAGGTCTTTTAGAGGATCTTGCAATATTCAGTAAACATAAAGGAAGGGTGAGCGGGGGGGCGTGAGCCCATTCAGATTAGCCCTGCATTGTGGTGGGGTGCGTTATCACAGCTTTTTATATCAAATAAATGAATGAGAATGTCAGTGATGTCTTTGAGGGTGACCCTCTCTATGGGATCTGGCGAGAAGTAACTCTCAGCAGCGTATGTGGTTTTGTCTAGCGCAGCCTGTATGTTGCGCCTGTGTATACTCAACTTCCACAGAGAAAAAAAATTAGTGATCAGCGAGTTAGGCTTGATCTTGTAATCCCTCAGCTGAGGTATATGTAGAATATCTGTATAGGACTCTCCTGCCGTCTTCTGTGATATGTCTCTGCAGGTCCTGTCTTACACCTCCCCTGCTATATTGCTCAACAAATTAGCAACTATTATGCTTGACATGTGGCTGATGGGTTTGCTTATAGTCCTTTGTCTTGCTGTGTTTTTATTTGGGATTGTGTTGAATACTTCTTTGTTGTTTACCACCAGTGGGTGAGGCTGTTTGCTGCAGTAATAAAAGAATAAAGTCCCAATACAGCACAGGCCCTGGCCTGCCGCTTGATATGCAGCAATAGCGTTTATAGCTCTCAAATCCTATTACAATCTGGGGCCTTTCTCCCTTGTCTGTGTAAGTTTTATGTTTGGCGTTTAGCTTCTCAGGCTTCTTATGGTGTGTGTCTCTGCGGGGGCTAGCACTATGTAATATTGTGTGCGTCACTTCACCTTCCCCTCAGCTATGTCAAGATGGCGTTTTGCCGCCAAAGCTCCACTCACCCCCTCACCCGGTCTTTTCTCCTTCCTTCTGCTTGGGGCACCTCGCTTGGAACTCTAGATCTTGAAGGAGCCCTCCGGTACAATTCTGGGGCTATTGTTATGCCCTGTCTTTCAGCCGCCCTTATTGCAGCCACTCTCCTCTGCCTTCCTCTCTAGTTGCGCTTCGCGGCGGGGGAGTCGGGTGTCAGACTCCTTACCGTAGTGCTCCGGACAGGGGTATTTATTCCCTGCCAAGGAATTTGGCTAGTTATGGGCCTTTTCTAGTGTTTCCAGCTCAAAGTAGGGGCCAAGGGTCCGGAGCTCCTTTCCCCTGCTTCCACTCTCAGCGCCCGCCCACCGGAAGTCTTTACAGGTAACTTTGTATTTATTTTAACCAGGTACAATAGCTATTAAATAGTTAAGAACTATTTAATAGCTAAAATAGTTAAAATAATTACAAAATTACCTGTAAAATAAATCCTAACCTAAGTTACAATTAAACCTAACACTACACTATCAATAAATTAATGAAATACAATACCTACAATTACCTACAATTAAACCTAACACTACACTATCAATAAATTAATTAAATACAATACCTACAAATAACTACAATTAAATAAACTAACTAAAGTACAAAAAATAAAAAAGAACTAAGTTACAAAAAATAAAAAAATACTTACAAACATAAGAAAAATATTACAACAATTTTAAACTAATTACACCTACTCTAAGCCCCCTAATAAAATAACAAAGCCCCCCAAAATAAAAAATGCCCTACCCTATTCTAAATTACTAAAGTTCAAAGCTCTTTTACCTTACCAGCCCTGAACAGGGCCCTTTGCGGGGCATGACCCAAAGAATTCAGCTCTTTTGCCTGTAAAAAAAAACATACAATACCCCCCCCCCCCCAACATTACAACCCACCACCCACATACCCCTAATCTAACCCAAACCCCCCTTAAATAAACCTAACACTAAGCCCCTGAAGATCTTCCTACCTTGTCTTCACCATGCCAGGTATGACCGTCCGTTCCAGGCTCTGATATCTTCATCTAAGCCCAAGCGGGGGCTAGACATCCATCATCCGACGGCTGAAGAAGTCCAGAAGAGGCTCCAAAGTCTTCATCCTATCCGGGAAGAAGAGTAGATCCGGACCGGCAACCATCTTCTTCCAAGCGGCATCTTCTATCTTCATCCGATGAGGACCGGCTCCATCTTGAAGACCTCCACCGCGGACCCATCTTCTTCCGACGACGACTTCCCGATGAATGACGGTTCCTTTAAGGGACGTCATCCAAGATGGCGTCCCTCGAATTCCGATTGGCTGATAGGATTCTATCAGCCAATCGGAATTAAGGTAGGAAAATTCTGATTGGCTGATGGAATCAGCCAATCAGAATCAAGTTCAATCCGATTGGCTGATTCAATCAGCCAATCAGATTGAGCTCGCATTCTATTGGCTGTTCCGATCAGTAATTTAGTAATTTAGAATAGGGTAGGGCATTTTTATTTTGGGGGGCTTTGTTATTTTATTAGGGGGCTTAGAGTAGGTGTAATTAGTTTAAAATTGTTGTAATATTTTTCTTATGTTTGTAAATATTTTTTTATTTTTTGTAACTTAGTTCTTTTTTATTTTTTGTACTTTAGTTAGTTTATTTAATTGTAGTTATTTGTAGGCATTGTATTTAATTAATTTATTGATAGTGTAGTGTTAGGTTAATTGTAGGTAATTGTAGGTATTGTATTTAATTAATTTATTGATAGTGTAGTGTTAGGTTTAATTGTAACTTAGGTTAGGATTTATTTTACAGGTAATTTTGTAATTATTTTAACTATTTTAGCTATTAAATAGTTCTTAACTATTTAATAGCTATTGTACCTGGTTAAAATAAATACAAAGTTACCTGTAAAATAAATATTAATCCTAAAATAGCTATAATATAATTATAATTTATATTGTAGCTATATTAGGATTTATTTTACAGGTAAGTATTTAGCTTTAAATAGGAATAATTTATTTAATAAGAGTTAATTTATTTCGTTAGATTTAAATTATATTTAACTTAGGGGGGTGTTAGTGTTAGCGTTAGACTTAGCTTTAGGGGTTAATCCATTTATTAGAATAGCGGCGAGATTCGGTCGGCAGATTAGGGGTTAATAATTGAAGTTAGGTGTCGGCGATGTTAGGGAGGGCAGATTAGGGGTTAATACTATTTATTATAAGGTTATTGAGGCGGGAGTGAGGCGGATTAGGGGTTAATAACTTTATTATAGTAGCGGTGAGATCCGCTCGGCAGATTAGGGGTTAATAAGTGTAGGTAGCTGGCGGCGACGTTGAGGGGGGCAGGTTAGGGGTTAATAAATATAATATAGGGGTCGGCGGTGTTAGGGGCAGCAGATTAGGGGTACATAGCTATAATGTATATATATATATAATATATATATAATAATATATATATATATATATATATATATATATATATAATTTCTATAGTGGAGAAAGAAGTGTTACCCTACCTTCTGACCTCTTGAAACCTGAAAAGCTGAGATCTGATTTTTATCCAGTGCAATATAGGGGCCCACACCTCAATGCATATCAGAGGCTAGTCCAGGAGGACATCTTGCGACTTAACAGCATGCAGGATGTACAAGCTGCCCCCCAAAATCTGAGTCGTAAAGAGAGACTAGCTTTAAAGTCCCTCAAGAATAATGAACAGATTATCATTCGCAACTCGGACAAAGGGGGCAGCATTGTAGTCCTGGATAGGGAGGCCTATTTTAATGAGGCTGTTTCACAATTGTCTGACACTAAAGTATATCAGAAACTCCTTGGGAATCCAACTGTTCATTATAAAAATTAGTTGGTTAGACTGTTAAAGGAAGGTGTACAATTAGGTGTCTTTAAAGAAACAGACATTGAAAATCTAGTTCCCAGTAACCCTCTCATTCCTATTTTCTACCATGTCCCCAAGGTTCACAAGGACCCCACCAATCCCCCAGGGAGGCCTATTGTCTCTGGGGTGGGGTCACTTCTTGAACCTTTGGGGTCATGGCTAGATGGTATCCTCCAGCCTTTGGCTATCAAACAACTATCTTATCTGAGAGATAGCTCCCACCTGATACACACTATACAATCTATTGTTTGGGAACCCCAGTATACTTGGCTGGTTGTGGATATCAGCTCTCTCTCTACACCTCTATACCACAGCATCTAGGTATAGAGGCTGTAGAATTTTTCTTAGATCGAGAGCTGACCCTTGAACATGAAATAAAAAAGTATATAGGGGACATTCTACGATTTGCATTATCCCACAATTATTTTATGTTTGAAAATGTGTTTTACAGGCAGATCTGCGGGACGGCCATGGGGGCAAAATTTGCCCCCGCATTCGCAAATCTCTATGTTTCTTGGTGGGAACTTACCTATATTTATAGTGTCCTCAACCCTTGGTTAGAGGACATATTACTATTTGTGAGGTTCATAGATGACCTTTTGATCATCTTTAAGAGGCCTGTGGATGAAGTTTTGTTCAAGACTTTTTTGAGTTTCTTGGATAATAATTTCATGAACCTTAAGTTCACAGGCAATTTTAGTCAAATAGAGGTCAACTATTTGGACCTCACTTTATTCAGTGAGGGAAACAGAGCATACACCAAAACATACCGTAAACCTAGTGCAGGTAACACAATTCTGCATGCTGCCTCTCAGCACCCTAGCCATCTTATTAAAGCTGTCCCTAGAGGACAGTTCATAAGATTAAAAAGGAATACACAGTCTTTAGAGACGTATGAAATACAGTCTCTAGAACTTAAAAATAGATTGATTGCTAGAGGCTATAGTTCAACAGCTCTTGAAAAATGCAGAGTTGAGATTAAAACCTATGATACTAGCATACAGCAACCATGTAATAATTCCTTTGGTGAAGCTGTTGTTTTCACTACTGAATTTAGTAGCCAATATGACAAGATAGCAAAAATTCTTAAAAAACACCTTCATGTTCTCCAAGGGGATACCATCTTAGCTCCTTTAATTCAGAATTGTCGATTTGTGGCAAAAAAGCCGAAAACTTTAGCCCGTAGCCTCTCTCCTAGTCAGATAGTTAGAAAAAACTTGAGAGGTACACAATGGTTGAATAGACATGGAAGTTTCAAGTGCCTTAGTAGAAATTGTGGTATGTGTTCCTCAGTTACAGTGGTCAACCAATTTGAAAGCAGCAATACACACAGAAGGTATACTACTAACTTTTATGCAAATTGTGGTACAATCTTTGTTGTGTACCTTTTAACATGTAATCTTTGCCAATGCCAATACGTTGGTCAGACCTCTAGAGAGGTCAGACGAAGGTTTGGTGAACACCTCAGGGACACCAAGAACTATGTCAAGGAATCTGCCGTTGCAAATTATTTCAATGGAGAACATTTTACAAATATAGCTAATTTATCTATCAGTATTATTGACATAGCTCTTGTGCCGCCTAGAGGTGGTAATAGGTATACAATTTTACAAAGAAAAGAGATCTATTGGATCCTGCAGCTTCAAACTAGAAGCCCAATGGGCATTAACAGAGAATGTGACATTGACTACTTTATCAATGACACATAATATAACTAATATTCAATTACCCATTATGTTAATGTATTCTTCATTTCATTGTTATTATTTTCCATTTTTTGTTTTAATGTCTAAGGTATTAACCACAATATGTTTGCATATATAATCACAAAAGTAGGGATCCAGATTGTGTAAACAATATTTAAATATGTTTTTTGTTTTACACACAGTATTCTTATATACAAGGATGTTTATATTACATCTTTGTTCATCCCTCAGATTATTCTTTATACAATAGATACTTAGGCTTATTTTAGGTTGTTTTGATTTGTTTTTTTGTTGTCCCCTGGTTGCTTATTAATATATAAGTTAGATTTTGTCCAATGCCTCTAAGATCATATATTTATACAAATTTGGATAATTTAATAATAAGATTTATAGATCAGAGCACTTAGATACATACATCCAGTTTGTATATTTTCCCTTTTTTAGCTTCTTATTTATACATATATGTTCTTGCTTGCTATAGTATTTACATACACTGATCCTAGCTATGTTTTTTAGTTCAGGCTTTATTGGGTTAACTCCCATTCTTAATTGATTGTTTAAATGTGTATTTATAGCATCTCTGTATTACCTGTATTGTGTCTATGAGTAAGCGCCTGTAGGGGGCGCGAAACGCGTCAGACAGTCACCTGTGTGTCACCCTTACCTGTTGTGAGTTACCTTTACTTTGGTCTCCCATTTCTTGGATTGGTATTTACCTTCTTTATCTTTGAATAAACGGGACTTTTTATATGCATATTAACCTGGACTGCAGTGCCTTTAATTTTTTCTCCTGTATTACTTTGATGCTGGATTCGGCATACACCGACTACGGCACTCCTAGGGCAGCCCCAAGCGGCCTTGCGGCCCCCAAGCATACTTCCGATTGGACGGTTTGAGGAAGCGTCTGTGTTCGAGCAGTAAGATTCAACACGCTTTTGCTTCATAGCTATAATGTAGCTGGCGGCGGCGTGCGGACGGCAGATTAGGGGTTAATAAGTGTAGGTAGCTGGCGACGACGTTGTGGGGGGCAGATTAGGGGTTAATAAATATAATATAGGGGTCGGCGGTGTTAGGGGCAGCAGATTAGGGGTTAAAAGAATTTAATCGAGTGTCGGCGATGTGGGGGGGCCTCGGTTTAGGGGTACATAGGTAGTTTATGGGTGTTAGTGTACTTTAGGGCACAGTAGTTAAGAGCTTTATGAACCGGCGTTAGCCCAGAAAGCTCTTAACTACTGACTTTTTTCTGCAGCTGGAGTTTTGTCGTTAGATTTCTAACGCTCATTTCAGCCACGACTCTAAATACCGGAGTTAGAAAGATCCCATTGAAAAGATAGGATACGCAATTGACGTAAGGGGATCTGCGGTATGGAAAAGTCTTGGCTGAAAAGTGAGCGTTAGACCCTTTTTTGACTGACTCCAAATACCGGCGGTAGCCTAAAACCAGCGTTAGGAGCCTCTAACGCTGGTTTTCACGGCTACCGCCAAACTCCAAATCTAGGCCTAAGATAGCTACAATATATCTAATAGTTACATTGTATCTAGCTTATGGTTTATTTTTATTTTACAGCTAAGTTTGTATTTATTTTAACTAGGTACAATAGTTATTAAATAGTTATTAACTATTTAATAACTTCCTAGTTAAAATAAATACAATTATACCTGTAAAATAAATCCTAACCTAAGTTACAATTACACCTAACACTACACTATCATTAAATTAATTGACTAAACTACCTACAATTAACTACAATTAACTACAATTAAATTAAATAAACTAAAGTACAAAAACCCCCCACTAAATTACAGAAAATAAAAAAAGAATTCCAATTTTTAAAAACTAATTACACCTAATCTAATAAAAAAGCCCCCCAAAATAATAAAATTCCCTACCCTATACAAAATTACAAATAGCCCTTAAAAGGGCCTTTTGCGGGGCATTGCCCCAAAGTAATCAGCTCTTTTACCTGTAAAAAAAAAATACAATACCCCCCCAACATTAAAACCCACCACCCACACACCCAACCCTACTCTAAAACCCACCTAATCCCCCCTTAAAAAAACCTAACACTACCCCCTTGAAGATCTCCCTACCTTGAGCCGTCTTCACCCAGCTGGGCACAAGTGGACCTCCAGAGGGGCAGAAGTCTTCATCCGATCCGGCCAGAAGAGGACCGGCAGAAGTCTTTATCCAGACGGCATCTTCTATCTTCTTCCATCCGGAGCGGGTCCATCTTGAAGACATCCGACGCGGAGCATCCTCTTCCATCCGACGGCGACTGAAGAATGAAGGTTCCTTTAAGTGACGTCATCCAAGATGGCGTCCCTTGAATTCCGATTGGCTGATAGGATTCTATCAGCCAATCGGAATTAAGGTAGGAAAAATCCTATTGGCTGATGCAATCAGCCAATAGGATTGATCTCACATTCTATTGGCTGTTCCAATCAGCCAATAGAATGCAAGCTCAATCCTATTGGCTGATTGGATCAGCCAATAGGATTTAACTTCAATCCTATTGGCTGATTACTTCAGCCAATAGGATTTTTCCTACTTTAATTCCAATTGGCTGATAGGATTCTATCAGCCAATCGGAATTCAAGGGACGCCATCTTGGATGACGTCACTTAAAGGAACCTTCATTCTTCAGTCGCCGTTGGATGGAAGAGGATGCTCCTCGTCGGATGTTTTCAAGATGGACCCGCTCTGCTCCGGATGAAAGAAGATAGAAGATGCAGCCTGGATGAAGACTTCTGCTGGTCTGGAGGTCCTCTTCTGCCCGGATCGGATGAAGACTTCTGCCCCTCTGGACGTCCACATGTGCCCGGCTGGTTGAAGATGGCTCAAGATAGGGATATCTTCAAGGGGGTAGTGTTTTTTAAGGGGGGATTGGGTGGGTTTTAGAGTAGGGTTGGGTGTGTGGGCGGTGGGTTTTAATGTTGGGGGGTATTGTATTTTTTTTTACAGGTAAAAAAGCTGATTACTTTGGGGCAATGCCCCACAAAAAGGCCCTTTAAAGGGCTATTTGTAATTTAGTATAGGGTAGGGAATTTTATTATTTTGGGGGGCTTTTTCATTTTATTAGGGGGATTAGATTAGGTGTAATTAGTTTAAAAAACTTGTAATTCTTTTTTTATTTTCTGTAAAAGTTTGTTTTTTTGTACTTTATTTAATTTAATTGTAGTTAATTGTAGGTAATTTATTTAATTAATTTAATGATAGTGTAGTGTTAGGTGTAATTAGGTTAGGATTTATTTTACAGGTCAATTTGTATTTATTTTAACTAGGAAGTTATTAAATAGTTAATAACTATTTAGTAACTATTCTACCTAGTTAAAATAAATACAAACTTAGCTGTAAAATAAAAAAAATCCTAAGCTAGCTACAATGTAACTATTAGTTATATTGTAGCTAGCTTAGGGTTTATTTTATTGGTAAGTATTTAGTTTTAAATAGGATTAATTTATTTAATTGTAGTCAATCTATTTAGATGTATTTAAATAATATTTAAGTTAGGGGGGTTAGACTTAGGGTTAGACTTAGGTTTAGGGGTTAATAAATTTAATATAGTAGCGGCGACGTTGTGAGCGGCAGATTAGGGGTTAATAAATGTAGGTTGGTGTCGGTGATGTTAGGGACGGCAGATTAGGGGTTAATAAAATTTAACTAGTGTTTGCGAGGCGGGAGTGCGGCAGTTTAGGGGTTAATACATTTATTAAAGTGGTGGCGATGTCCGGTCTGCAGATTAGGGGTTAAACATTTTAGTTAAGTGTTTCCGATGTGGGGGGGCTCGGTTTAGGGGTTAATAGGTAGTTTATGGGTGTTAGTGTACTTTTTAGCACTTTAGTTAAGAGTTTTATGTTACGGCGTAAACCCATAAACTCTTAACTACTGACTTTTATATGCGGTAGGAGTCTTGACAGGAGAGGGTCTACCGCTCACTTCTTCAGGCGATCGTAATACCGGCGTTAGGCAAATCCCATTAAAAAGATAGGATACGCAATTGACATAAGAAGTTTTGCGGTATGCTAAAATCATGGGAAAAAAGTGAGCGGTAGACCCTTTCCTGCCTGACTCGTAATACCAGCGGGCATTAAAAAGCAGCATTGGGACCCCTCAACGCTGCTTTTTAAGGCTAACGCAAGACTCGTTATCTAGCCGTAAGAGATTAGAACATGTTGCAGTTAAATCCTGAAATCATTTTTATATTCAATAGAGCTTTAATATAGGTTTCATCTGTAAAATTTGTTTACAACAATGAAATGGGTTTAAAATTTACCCATGAGTTCAGTCAGAAATAAATGTTATTTTATTGGAGGGAGGGAGTCGCTGTCAAAAATGGAGACATATTGTGATTGATCCGATACATATGATCGAAACCAGGTTAGCGGACGATCACCAATACCTGAGTTTTTTAGTTTGAGCAGTAGTATGTCGTGGTCCACTGTGTCAAAAGCCTTTGCAAAATCAAGGAAAAGATTGTTAAGTGAGTGAGTAGAATGCTGTCTTAAGGATTGAAGGCAGAGGTTTTCAATTAAAGGACCAGTAAATACAGTAGATTTGCATAATCAATAAATGGATGATGAAAAGACAATACCATAGCACTAGGGGGGCGATTTATCAATTTCTGGCGGACATGATACGCTGTATTGTATCATGTCCGGCAGACATCGCTTAATGCCGGCAACATACGCTGCCGGCATTTAACATTGCACAAGCAGTTCTGGTGAACTGCTTGTGCAATGCCGCTCCCTGCAGATTTGCGCTAGCAGGGGGTGTCAATCAACACGATCGTATACGGACGAGTTAAGGAGCAGCAGTCTTAAGAGGCTTAACAGGCAGATTAAGGGTCATCCGTCCCTCATTAAATCGGCCCCTTAGTCTGAACTGCAATGACTAGTAGATTTTTTCTAACAAATTTCAAAGTTATGTATATTTCCACTCCTACTGCATCAGGTGACAGCCATCAGCTAATCACAAATGCATATACGTATATATTCTGCGAATAAAATATAAAACCTACAAATAAAGACTCAAAAGGGAAAGAAATGGCATGAAAGAAGCTTTAAATATACAATTGGACTTAATAAAAGAATACTAAAATCAGGGGCTTACAATCTTAATATAGAGGGCAGTAAGTTCAGGAGAAATGTGAGGAAGCAGTTTTGGGTTGATTCATGGATTATTAAACTTCCAGTAAAGAATTAAAAAATGCCTGGAACAAGTATAAGGTTGTCCCAAGAAATAAGTAAAGAGTTACAGTAAACAAATACGAGGAAGTTTGTAACATGATACGCAGAAAACGTAAAATCAGTCTGTATCCATCCCTTCTGAAAGGTTACCAACTGACAGATATGGCGTGGAATTTCCCAGAAGCTCTTGCACCACTTTTTTTGGCTTAAAAGTACAGTAAATTTAAAATTAAACTTTCATGATTTAGATAAAGCGTGCCGTTGTAAACAACTTTTTACTTCTATTTTCAAATATGCGTTGTTCTCGTGGTATTCATTGAAGAGTATACCTAGTTAGGCTGATAGAACCTTAGGAGCGTGCACGTGTCTTTAGCATTCTATGGCAGGAGTGTTTGCAACTTTGTATAACATTGCTATAAACATTATTGCAAACACTGCTGCTAAATGGCTAAAGACAACACACATGCTCTTGAGCTCACCTAGGATTATTCTTTAACAAAAGATACAAATAGAACTAAGCAACATCGATAATTGAAGTAAATTGGGAAGTTGTATATAATTGCATGTTCTGTCTAAAACATTGAGTGTCTCCTCATCTCATAATAAGCAGACTCAAGTATTTTTTGACAAATGGCTAAAAATTATTAGTTTAATTTTGACTTTGCTTTCACTTTAAACTTTCATGATTCAGATAGAAAACTGAATTTTTAAAATGTGCTTTGTCCTCTTGATATCCATTGTTGAAAAGCATACCTAGGTAGGCTCAGGAGCAGCAATGCGCTACTGGGAGCTAGCTGCTAATTGGTGGGAGAACTATGTAAATTTGATATTAGAAGTAACTTTGAGAGCTGTTTAAAATTGTATGCCCTGTCTGAATCATGAAATAACATGGGTTTCATGTCTCTTTAAAGGCACATTTTTACCCATAGCACCCTTACAAATCATACAATTAATTTGCTATTTCACATGCATTAAATAAGGCAAAAACTTTGTATTTAAATTGTGATTTTTAGCTTCCTTTTGACTTTCTTTTCTAAAGCCTAAAAATCTTTTAGCAGCAACTCTAAGGGGACAAACTAGTGAAAAATTATTTTTTTTTCCACTAACGTTGTCCCCTTAAAGGGACATTATACACAAAAAAATTCTTTGCATAAATGTTTTGTTGGTGGTTCATTTATATAGCCCATACAGGTTTTTTTCTAAATGTATAGTTTTGCTTATTTTTAAATAACATTGCGCTGATTTTCAGACTCCTAACCAAGCCCCAAAGTTTTAGGAGAATACTGATGTATACCCATTTCAGCTTGCTCCTGTTTGTTTAAAGTATTTTTATATGCAGAGGAAGGAGGGTGTCTGCTTTTTTGCTATAGAACCAATTTGCAGTGGGTGTTCCAGTCAACCATTTGAACAGAGCTAAACTGAGAGCTGCTAAGTAAGTTTTTAAACGGTTTTATACTGGATTTTTAGATCAGTATCTGTGCATCTTATTCTTTATAGTAGAGTCTATTACATGCAGTAAAATACAAATTGGTGTATACTGTCCCTTTAAGCTGCCTGAATTGCTTTCATAATATAGCCAGAACCCATGACTTCCTTATGCTCAGATTAGGTAATTGTGTGAAAAATTATTTCCATGGTGCGTTTCAGATATACACAGCAGCCAGAATTTGTTTCTAACAATATATTGTGTTAGAATAATTTAATAGGATGGAATATGTTGTCATGATATATTGTGTTAGAATAAATTAATAGTATGGAATATTTTGTCATGATATATTGTGTTAGAATAAATTAATAGTATGGAATATTTTGTCATGATATATTGTGTTAGAATAAATTAATAGTATGGAATATTTTGTCATGATATATTGTGTTAGAATAATTTAATAGTATGGAATATTTTGTCATGATATATTGTGTTAGAATAAATTAATAGTATGGAATATTTTGTCATGATATATTGTGTTAGAATAATTTAATAGTATGGAATATTTTGTCATGATATATTGTGTTAGAATAATTTAATAGTATGGAATATTTTGTCATGATATATTGTGTTAGAATAATTGAATAGGATGGAATATTTTGTCTTGAAAGATTTTCTTAGTGGAATCCATCATTTAATGGCTAGTTTTGCGTGGTACTATTTTTCAGCAAGCCACAAGGACAGGAAGACTTCAAAATGTATCTCTCTATAATGAGATCAGAGAGAGACAAATTAAATTGTATATTTTTAAAACATGGCTAACTACAAGAAAATTAGAGTTAATTGCAAATGAAAATGTTAATTTTATTTCATTTAAAGAAATCTGAAAGTTAGAATTGAATTCACCATAAAGCACCAGATTACGAGTGGAGCGCTATTTAGCTCTTTCCCTAAAGCGCTAATTGTGTTAGAAGTAAGAAATAAGAAGTTAGAAGAAAAAGGTTTTGCGTGCATCGGGTTGCCGACAGCATGTCTGTAAATACATATATACAACTATAAATACATATATACAAATATAAATACATATATACAAATATAAATACATATATACATATATATATATCAAACAAGGTAAGTCCAGCACCTTTGCTGTTACACTTCCAGGTGTAAGAAACTTTTTACTTTTTTCTTTAAGCAAAGCTTTTAAAGTGCACGCACGCTGTAGAGGCCTGCCAACCTCTCATATATAAATGCCCAAAAATAAAAAAATAGCATCAGCTATTTGTAAAAAACAACCTTTCTTTAAGCAACATAAGGATAAAAACAGCAATGTTTCGAGTCATGTAGACCCTTAGTCATGCTATAGATTATGGTAAATCACCTCCTTTTATATCACCTGTATGCAAGTTACCTTTGATTAACCATGTTGGTTCTCATACCTGGGAAATTGGTGGTACCCCCTGCTGGTCAGGTTCCATAGACAACTTTTTTACAATGCTTTTTTCTTTTCACATCAACTATCATAGTATATACATTATTTTGATGTCCTATTAGAGGATAAATAACCATAAGATTATACCAATGAATAATACACTTATACAAAAACATTATAAAAACATTATAAAAACAAATGGAGATTGTAATCTTTGTTTAAACCACTCGGATATAGAGTTTTAAGGTGTTGTATCCACCATACTTCCCTTTTCTTAAGTAATAACTCTCTGTTACCACCTCTCCTTTGTTTAGGAATGTGGTCTATCACCTGAAATCTCAGTTGGCTAACAGAGTGTCCTACTGACAAAAAATGTGATGATGTATAATTATATACACAGGTGAATGCCTTATATACCCTCACCTATTATTCTACATCCTGTGCTGAAATTTAACTGCACAACAGTGCCATCTTGTGGATGCAATAATTCAATGCAACTCCAAGTTCAGCATAGGAGGTGAATAAACACATAGCTAAAACCACTTAAAAAGACATATACAACCAAGTACAAATTTAAAAAGAGGAACAATGCACAACAGAATTGTTTCAATCAACTGATGTTATTTATGTTGTTAATAGAGAAAAAGATCTTTATCTTAATACATTATCTCAGATTTTATCAGAGAAAAAGACTCCAGTCAAAATCTTTAAATTTGGCCACACGGACATTTAATAAGATAGATACAGTATGTAGCCCTGCATGTAAGATACTTATTTATTTTATATTTCTTCCCAGTAATGGGATGGTGAAAGATTTCTCCCTTAATCATAGAGCTACAGTTGGAACAATTCAGACATGGGTAGAACCATACCTCTTAGGCCCAATAGTTTTCTGGCTCTCTTATTTATAGCTACCAATATCTGAATGTACCAACACATCTTTAATACTTCTGTTTTTCTTATAAGCCACCATTAAATTTTCTTTAAATTCCAAGACTTCTGGATGGCAGTCTTTTATTATATACCAATTTTTCTTCAAGATACCAGTAATTTTATTACTTAGCCTATTAAATTGTGTGACAAAAATCATACGGTTTGACTTTGTTTTTTGTTTATTTATCTTATCTGAATTGTTTTCTTCCAGGATCGCATCTAATTGTTTGAAGATCAAAGATGGAGGATAATTTCTATTTATAAATTTGTTCGTCATTTGTTCCAACCTATATTTACATTGTTCTTGATCTGATACTATTCTTTTCACACGAGTAAACTGAGTTTTGGGAATTGCCTGAAAAATATTTTCTGGATGGTAGCTCCCATATTTCAGCAAATTATTCCTGTCAGTACTCTTTGTGTAAAGATCAGTATAGAGAAATCCTTCCTTATTATAAACAATAGTATCAAGATACTCAATACTCACCTCATTCATGTTCAGTGTAAACTTTAAACCTGTAACTGAATTATTAAGATCCTGTACAAATGACAGGAGGCTACCAACGTCAAATAATTAGATGCGATCCTGGAAGAAAACAATTCAGATAAGATAAATAAACAAAAAACAAAGTCAAACCGTATGATTTTTGTCACACAATTTAATAGGCTAAGTAATAAAATTACTGGTATCTTGAAGAAAAATTGGTATATAATAAAAGACTGCCATCCAGAAGTCTTGGAATTTAAAGAAAATTTAATGGTGGCTTATAAGAAAAACAGAAGTATTAAAGATGTGTTGGTACATTCAGATATTGGTAGCTATAAATAAGAGAGCCAGAAAACTATTGGGCCTAAGAGGTATGGTTGCTACCCATGTCTGAATTGTTCCAACTGTAGCTCTATGATTAAGGGAGAAATCTTTCACCATCCCATTACTTGGAAGAAATATAAAATAAATAAGTATCTTACATGCAGGGCTACATACTGTATCTATCTTATTAAATGTCTGTGTGGCCAAATTTATATTGGCGAGACCTGTAGAGAGGTAAGGGAGAGGATAACTGAACACAAATCTAATATTAGATGCAAAAATAAAGAAGCTCCAGTTTCCTCTCACTTCTTCTCTATGGGTCACAATATCAGTCAACTTAGGTTTCAAATTATTGAACAAGTAGACAGGCCTAGAAGGGGTGGAGATAGGGAACGACTATTACAAATGAGAGAGATGTTCTGGGTATATAAACTGGAATGCATGAAGCCAAAGGGTATGAATAAAGATTTTGTTTGGAGTCGTTTTCTCTGATAAAATCTGAGATAATGTATTAAGATAAAGATCTTTTTCTCTATTAACAACATAAATAACATCAGTTGATTGAAACAATTCTGTTGTGCATTGTTCCTCTTTTTCAATTTGTACTTGGTTGTATATGTCTTTTTAAGTGGTGTTAGCTATGTGTTTATTCACCTCCTATGTTGAACTTGGAGTTGCATTGAATTATTGCATCCACAAGATGGCACTGTTGTGCAGTTAAATTTCAGCACAGGATGTAGAATAATAGGTGAGGGTATATAAGGCATTCACCTGTGTATCTAATTATACATGATTAAGAGCCTGGTGTGGCTTGAAACATTGTAACTGTTTGTTTGGGACCCTATGTGAAATAAAGGTCTTTTAAGAAAATTTGGTGGCTGGAATACTCTTTGTATCTGGATTGACTGGGACCTGGCAAGTCTGTTTTGTTCCGTGCCCCACTGAAAAAGCAAAGGTGTGCTGTTTCTTCAAATTATTTGGTGATCAAAAAATGTGATGACACTGGCAGGGTCATATCTTTACATCTAATAGATGATTTATGGGCACTTATCCTATCCTTTATGGGATTTATAGTCTCGCCCACATAGCGATGCCCACAAGGCCATTTTAGAATGTACACTACATACTCTGTGTCACAAGTATAGAAACCCTTGATCTCTCGTTTTTTATTATCATTAATTTGTGCAATAAATTTCCCTTTCATCATCAAGTTACATTGTGCACAGTTTAGGCATGGATATGACACTTTATTGGCAGTGGTTAGATAATTAATTGTTTCCCTTCTGTTAGTACCCACGTCTGCTTTAACTACTAGGTCACTGATGTTTTTTACTCTTTTGTAGGAATTAATGGGTGGTCTACAGAATTCATCAATATGGGGATTAGAGACTTACTTAATAGGTACTAATGCTTTCTTATAATCCTTGAGATATTATCACTATACTTTGTTATATTCTGAGGAAAAAATCAATTGTTTCTTATATTTATGTTTTCTATAATGTTGTTTATTGTCCCTAAGTCTCCTGGGAACAATAGTCATATCATCAGTTTTAACAGCCTGCTCGCAATTGGTAATAATGGACTGGGGATAGCCTCTGTCTTTAAATTTTTTTGCCATTTGTTTGAGTCTTATCTCCTGTAAGTTTTTATCTTGCACATTTCTCACAGTCCTAAGGAACTGACTTTTAGGGATAGAGTTAAATACTCTCTCAGGATGGTAACTTTTAAAGTGTAGTAGAGTGTTACGGTCCGTCGGTTTGCAATAAAGGTCTGTAACTAGGTTTCCCTCCAGTTTATATACTAGTGTGTCTAGATAACTCACATTTTCTTTAGACTAGTTAAGAGGGAATTGCAAACTTTTAGTGTTACAATTGAGTTTGTGAACAAATTCCTGTAAAGTCTCCAATGTGCCCCTCCATACGCCAAATATATCATCTATATAGCGTAGCCAGATTTTACAATCTCCTTGATATGTAATATTTGTATAAACAAATTTATTTTTGAATTGGCATATGAAGAAGCTACATTGGAGCCCATGGCTGTACCTTTTCTTTGTGGGTAGTAAATTAATGATAGTAAAAAATGAGAGATCAAGGGTTTCTATACTTGTTACACATAGTATAGAGTGTACATTCTAAAATGCCCTTGTGGGCATGGCTATGTGGGTGAGACTATAAATCCCAGAAAAGATAGGATAAGTGCCCATAAATCATCTATTAGATGTAAAGATATGACCCTGCCAGTGTCATCACATTTTTTGTCAGTAGGACACTCTTGGCTAGATTTAGAGATTGGCGTTAGCTGTCGAAAGCAGTGTTAAGGGGTCCTAATGCTGCTTTTGGCCGCCCGCTGGTATTTAGAGTCAGCCAGGAAAGGGTCTAACGCTCACTTCCTTACCGCGACTCCAGGCTACAGCAGATCCCCTTACGCCAATTGCGTATCCTATCTTTTCTATGGGATCTGCCTAATGCCGGTATTTGGAGTCTTGGAAGAAGTGAGCGGTAGACCCTCTACCGACAAGACTCCTACCGACAAAAAAAGTCAGTAGTTAAGAGCTTTATGGGCTAACGCGTGAATATAAAGCTCTTAACTACTGTGCTACAAAGTACACATAAACTACCTATGTACCCCTAAACCGAGGCCCCCCACATCACTGCCACTATAATAAAAAAAATTAACCCCTTATCTGCCGACCGGACACCACCGCCACCTACATTATACCTATGAACCCCTAATCTGCTGCCCATAACATCGCTGACCCCTATATTTATTAACCCCTAATCTGCCCCCCCAACGTCGCAGCTACCTAACTACACTTATTAACCCCTAATCTGCCGACCGGACCTCGCCGCCACTATAATAAATGCATTAACCCCAAAACCCGCTGCACTCCCGCCTCGCAAACACTATAATAAATAGTATTAACCCCTAATCTGCCCTCCCTAACATCGCCGCCACCTACCTACAATTTTTAACCCATAATCTCCCACCCGCAACGTCGCTGCTACTATAATAAAGTTATTAACCCCTAAACCTAACTCTAACCCTAACCCTAACACCCCCCTAACTTAAATATCATTTTAATGAAACAAAATAATATTCCTAAAATTAAATAAATTAATCCTATTTAAAACTAAATACTTACCTATAAAATAAACCCTAATATAGCTACAATATAACTAATAGTTACATTGTAGCTATTTTAGGATTTATATTTATTTTACAGGCAACTTTGTATTTATTTTAACTAGGTACAATAGCTATTAAATAGTTAATAACTATTTAATAGCTACCTAGTTAAAATAACTACAAAATTACCTGTAAAATAAATCTTAACCTACGTTACAAATACACCTAACACTACACTATCATTAAATTAATTAAATAAATTACCTACAATTAGCTAAAATAAAATACAATAAAATAAACTATTCTATAATACAAAAACCCCCCACTAAATTACAAAAAATATAAAAAATTACAAGAAGTTTAAACTAATTACACCTAATCTAAGCCCCCTAATAAAATAAAAAATCCCCCCAAAATAAAAAAATGCCCTACCCTATTCTAAACTACAAAAGTAATCAGCTCTTTTACCAGCCCTTAAAAGGGCATTTTGCGGGGCATTGCCCCAAAGTAATCAGCTCTTTTACCTGAAAATAAAAATACAATACCCCCCCAACATTACAACCACCACCCATATACCCCTACTCTAACCCACCCAAACCCCCCTTAAAAAAACGCTAACCCCCTGAAGATCATTCTACCTTGAGTCGTCTTCACCCAGCCGAGCCAAATTCTTCATCCAAGGTGCGCAGAGGAGGTCCTTCATCTGTTAGAAGTCTTCATCCAAGCGGGGCAAGAAGAGGTCCTCCATCCGGTAGAAGTGTTCATCCAGGCGGCGTCTTCAATCTTCATCCATCCGGAGCGGAGCCATCTTCAAAGGAGCCGACGCGGAGCCATCCTCTTCAACCGATGCGACTTCCTGACGAATGAAGGATCCTTTAAGGGACGTCATCCAAGATGGCGTCCCTTCAATTCCGATTGGCTGATAGAATTCTATCAGCCAATCGGAATTTAGGTAGAAAATTCTGATTGGCTGATGCAATCAGCAAATCAGATTGAAGTTCAATCCGATTGGCTGATCCAATCAGCCAATCGTATTGAGCTCACATTCTATTGGTTGATCGGAACAATCAGCATCAGCCAATCAGATTTTTTCTACCTTAATTGAAGGGACGCCATCTTGGATGACGTCCCTTAAAGGAACCTTCATTTGTCGGGAAGTTGTCGGTTGAAGAGGATGGCTCTGCGTCGGCTCCTTTGAAGATGGCTCCACTCCGCTCTGGATAGATGAAGATTGAGGACGCCGCCTGGATGAATACTTCTACCGGATGGAGGACCTCTTCTTGCCCCGCTTGGATGAAGACTTCTACCGGATGAAGGACCTCCTCTGCGCACCTTGGATAAAGAATTCGGCTCGGCTGGGTGAAGACGACTCAAGGTAGGATGATCTTCAGGGGGTTAGCGATAGGTTTTTTTAAGGGGGGTTTGGGTCGGTTAGAGTAGGGGTATGTGGATGGTGGGTTGTAATGTTGGGGGGGTATTGTATTTTTATTTTCAGGTAAAAGAGCTGATTACTTTGGGGCAACGCCCCGCAAAAAGCCCTTTTAAGGGCTGGTAAAAGAGCTGATTACTTTTGTAGTTTAGAATAGGGTAGGGCATTTTTTTATTTTGGGGGGCTTTTTAATTTATTAGGGGGCTTAGATTAGGTGTAATTACTTTAAACTTCTTGTAATTTTTTTATATTTTTGTAATTTAGTGTTTGTTTTTTTGTATTATAGATTAGTTTATTTTATTGTATTTTAGTTTAGCTAATTGTAGGTAATTTATTTAATTAGTTCAATGATAGTCTTGTGTTAGGTGTATTTGTAACTTAGGTTAGGATTTATTTTACAGGTAATTTTGTATTTATTTTAGCTAGGTAGATATTAAATAGTTATTAACTATTTAATAGCTATTGTACCTAGTTAAAATTAATACAAAGTTGCCTGTAAAATAAATATAAATCCTAAAATAGCTACAATGTAACTATTAGTTATATTGTAGCTATATTAGGGTTTATTTTATAGGTAAGTATTTAGTTTTAAATAGGATTCATTTATTTAATTTTAGGAATATTATTTTGTTTAATTAAAATGATATTTAAGTTAGGGGGGTGTTAGGGTTAGGGTTAGAGTTAGGTTTAGGGGTAAATAATTTTATTATAGTAGCGGCGACGTTGCGGGCGGGAGATTAGGGGTTAATAATTGTAGGTAGGTGGCGGCGATGTTAGGGAGGGCAGATTAGGGGTTAATACTATTTATTATAGTGTTTGCGAGGTGGGAGTGCGACAGTTTAGGGGTTAATACATTTATTATAGTGGTGGCGAGGTTCGGTTGGCAGATTAGGGGTTAATAATAAAATGCAGGTGTCAGCGATAGTGGGGGCGGCAGATTAGAGGTTAATAAGTGTAAGGCTAGGGGTGTTTAGACTCGGGGTTCATGTTAGGGTGTTAGGTGTAGACTTAGAGAGTGTTTCCCCATAGGAAACAATGGGGCTGCGTTAGGAGCTGAACGCTGCTTTTTTGCAGGTGTTAGGTTTTTTTCAGCCCAAAATGCCCCATTGTTTCCTTAAGGGGATATCGTGCACGAGCACGATTTTCCAGTTTACCGCTACCTTAAGCAATGCTGGTATTGAGGGTTGAAGTGGAGCTAAAATAGGCTCAATGCACCCTTTTCTGAGCCTAACGCAGCCACTCAGACAACTCTAAATACCAGCGTTGTTTGAAGGGTGTGCTGGGAAAAAAAGCAGCGTTAGCTACGCGAGTCTTTACCGACAAAACTCTAAATCTAGGCGTCTGTTAGCAAACTGAGATTTCAGGTGATAGACCACATTCCCAAACAAAGGAGAGGTGGTAACAGAGAGTTATTACTTAAGAAAAGCGAGGTATGGTGGATACAACACCTTAAAACACTATATCCGAGTGGTTTAAACAAAGATTACAATCTCCATTTATTTCTATAATGTTTTTATAATGTTTTTGTATAAGTGCATTATTCATTAGTGTAATCTTATGGTTATTTATCCTCTAATAGGACATCAAAAACATAATTTATGCTTACCTGATAAATTTATTTCTCTTGTGGTGTATCCAGTCCACGGATCATCCATTGCTTGTGGGATATTCTCCTTCCCAACAGGAAGTTGCAAGAGGATCACCCACAGCAGAGCTGCTATATAGCTCCTCCCCTAACTGCCATATCCAGTCATTCGACCGAAGACAAGCAAGAGAAAGGAGAAACCATAGGGTGCAGTGGTGACTGTAGTTTACAGTTAAAAAATACAGGTAGCCCTCAGTTTATGCCGGGGTTAGGTTCCAGAAGGAATGGTTGTAAATCAAAACCGTTGTAAATTGAAACCCAGTTTATAATGTAAGTCAATGGGAAGTGAGGGAGATAGGTTCCAGGCCCCTCTCAAAATTGTCATAAGTAACACCTAATACATTATTTTTAAAGCTTTGAAATGAAGACTTTAAATGCTAAACATCATTATAAACCTAATAAAATAATCACATAACACAGAATATATAATTAAACTAAGTTAAATGAACAAAAACATTTGCTAAAGTGCATTATAAACCTAATAAAATAATCACACAACAGACTTCACTTGCATTTTTCTGCAAACAGTTCTTTCTATGCATTCCAATCTGGACTAATTTATAGACAGGAAGATATTGTTCCTTTGAAATCTGCTTGATAACTCAGGTCTGGTTAATCTGATTCATTTCAGCTTGCTTGGCTTTGCTGCAACACAAGCGGACAGCTCCACCTAATGGCTATTATAATAAATGCACTGCTTCTCAATGCTTTTCAATAGCAGTCACATGACTGAAAAAAAAGGTTGTTATTCTGAAACAGTGTAAATTGAACCGTTGTAAAACGAGGGCCACCTGTACCTGCCTTAAAATGACAGGGCGGGCCGTGGACTGGATACACCACAAGAGAAATAAATTTATCAGGTAAGCATAAATTATGTTTTCTCTTGTAAGGTGTATCCAGTCCACGGATCATCCATTACTTGTGGGATACCAATACCAAAGCTAAAGTACACGGATGAAGGGAGGGACAAGGCAGGTACTTAAATGGAAGGTACCACTGCCTGTAAAACCTTTCTTCCAAAAATAGCCTCTGAAGAAGCAAAAGTATCAAATTTATAGAATTTTGAAAAAGTATCAAGCGAAGACCAAGTCGTCGCCTTGCAAATCTTTTCAACAGAAGCCTCATTTTTAAAGGCCCATGTGGAAGCCACAGCTCTAGTAGAATGAGCTGTAATCCTTTCAGGAGGCTGCTGGCCAGCAGTTTCATAAGCTAAGCATATTATACTTCTTAGCCAAAGTGAAAGAGAAGTTGCCGAAGCCTTTTGGCCTTCCCTCTGTCCAGAGTAGACAACAAACAAAGCAGATGTTTGACGAAAATCTTTATTAGCTTGTAAATAATACTTTAAAGCACGAACCACGTCAATTGTGTAATAGACGTTCCTTCTTTGAAGAATCTTGATTGATATTCTTATTAGATACCACCTTAGATAAAAACCCAGGTTTGGTAGGCAAAACTACCTTATCTGCATGGAAGATCAGATAAGGGGAATCACATTGTAAGGCAGATAACTCGGAAACTCTACGAGCCGAGGAAATAGCTACCAAAAATAGAACTTTCCAAGATAAAAGTTTGATATCTATGGAATGAAGAGGTTCAAACGGAACTCCTTGAAGAACTTTAAGAACCAAATTCTAACTAAAGCCTGACAAAATGCCTGGACGTCTGGAACATCCGCCAGATGCTTGTGCAAAAGAATAGACAGAGCAGAAATCTGTCCCTTTAAGGAACTAGCTGACAATCCTTTTTCCAATCCTTCTTGGAGAAAAGATAATATCCTAGGAATCCTGACTTTACTCCATGAGTAACCCTTGGATTCACACCAATAAAGATATCTGCGCCATATCTTATGATAGATTTTCCTGGTGACAGGCTTTCGTGCCTGAATTAAGGTATCAATGACTGACTCGGAGAAGCCACGCTTTGATAAAATCAAGCATTCAATCTCCAGGCAGTCAGTCTCAGAGAAATTAGATTTGGATGGTTGAAAGGACCCTGAAGTAGAAGGTCCTGTCTCAGCGGCAGAGTCCATGGTGGAAAGGATGACATGTCCACCAGATCTGCATACCAAGCCCTGCGTGGCCACGCAGGCGCTATCAAGATCACCAATGCTCTCTCCTGCTTGATTTTGGCAATCAGACGAGGGAGCAGAGGAAACGGTGGAAACACATAAGCCAGGTTGAAAGACCAAGGTGCTGCTAGAGCATCTATCAGCGTCGCCTTGGGATCCCTGTACCTTGATCCTTAACAAGGAAGTTTGGCGTTCTGGCGAGACGCCATGAGGTCCAGTTCTGGTTTGCCCCAACGATGAATCAATTGTGCAAACACCTCCGGATGGAGTTCCCACTCCCCCGGATGAAAAGTCTGACGACTTAGAAAATCCGCCTCTCAGTTCTCTACACCTGGGATATGGATAGCTGATAGGTGGCAAGAGTGAATCTCTGCCCAGCGAATTATCTTTGAGACTTCTAACATCGCTAGGGAACTCCTTGTTCCCCCTTGATTGTTGATGTAAGCCACAGTCGTGATGTTGTCCGACTGAAATCTGATGAACCTCATTGTCGCTAGCTGAGGCCAAGCCTGAAGAGCATTGAATATCGCTCTTAGTTCCAGAATGTTTATTGGAAGGAGTGTCTCCTCCTGAGTCCACGATCCCTGAGCCTTCAGGGAGTTCCAGACTGTCCCCCAGCCTAGAAGGCTGGCATCTGTCATTACAATTGTCCAATCTGGCCTGCGAAAGGTCATACCTTTGGACAGATGGACCCGAGATAGCCACCAGAGAAGAGAATCCCTGGTCTCTTGATCCAGATTTAGTAGAGGGGACAAATCTGTGTAATCCCCATTCCACTGACTGAGCATGCAGAGTTGCAGTGGTCTGAGATGTAGACGTGCAAACGGCACTATGTCCATTGCCGCTACCATTAAGCCGATTACTTCCATACACTGAGCCACCGAAGGGCGAGAAGTGGAATAAAGAACACGGCAGGAATTTAGAAGTTTTGATAACCTGGACTCTGTCAGGTAAATCCTCATTTCTACAGAATCTATTAGAGTTCCCAGAAAGGAGACTCTTGTGAGAGGGGATAGAGAACTCTTTTCTTCGTTCACCTTCCACCCATGCAACCTCAGAAATGCCAGAACTATGTCCGTATGAGACTTGGCTATTTGGAAATTTGACGCCTGTATCAGGATGTCATCTAAATAAGGGGCCACTGCTATGCCTCGTGGTCTTAGGACCGCCAGAAGTGACCCCAGAACCTTCGTAAAGATTCTTGGGGCTGTAGCTAACCCAAAGGGAAGAGCTACAAACTGGTAATGCCTGTCTAGGAAGGCAAACCTGAGAAACCGATGATGATCTTTGTGTATCGCAATGTGAAGATAGCATCCTTTAAATCCACAGTAGTCATGTATTGACCCTCCTGGATCATAGGTAGGATGGTACGAATAGTCTCCATCTTGAATGATGGGACTCTGAGGGATTTGTTTAGGATCTTGAGATCTAAAATTGGTCTGAAGGTTCCCTCTTTTTTGGGAACCACAAACAGATTTGAGTAAAATCCCTGTCCCTGTTCCTCCTTTGGAACTGGATGGATCACTCCCATAACTAGGAGGTCTTGAACACAGTGTAAGAATGCCTCTCTCTTTATCTGGTTTGCAGATAATTGTGAAAGGTGAAATCTCCCTTTTGGAGGAGAAGCTCTGAAGTCCAGAAGATATTCCTGGGATACAATTTCCAATGCCCAGGGATCCTGGACATCTCTTGCCCAAGCCTGGGCGAAGAGCAAAAGTCTGCCCCCTACTAGATCCATTACCGGATCGGGGGCCGATCCTTCATGCTGTCTTAGAGGCAGCAGCAGGCTTTTTGGCCTGCTTACCTTTGTTCCAGGTCTGGTTAGGTCTCCAGACCGACTTGGACTGGGCAAAAGTTCCCTCTTGTTTTGCATTAGAGGACGTTGATGCCGCACTTGCCTTAAAGTTTCGAAAGGCACGAAAATTAGTCTGTTTGGCCCTTGATTTGGACCTATCCTGAGGAAGGGCATGACCTTTTCCTCCAGTGATATCAGAAATGATCTCCTTCAAACCAGGCCCGAATAGGGTTTGCCCCTTGAAGGGAATGTTAAGCAGCTTAGACTTTGAAGTAACGTCAGCTGACCATGATTTAAGCCATAGCGCCCTGCGCGCCTGAATAGCAAAACCAGAATTCTTAGCCGTTAGTTAAGTCAAATGAACAATGGCATCAGAAACAAAAGAATTGGCTAGCTTAAGTGCTCTAAGCTTGTCAAGTATATCATCCAATGGGGTCTCTACCTGTAAAGCCTCTTCCAGAGACTCAAACCAGAAAGCTGCAGCAGCAGTGACTGGGGCAATGCATGCAAGGGGCTTTAGAATAAAACCTTGTTGAATAAACATTTTCTTAAGGTAACACTCTAACTTTTTATCCATTGGATCTGAGAAAGCACAACTGTCCTCTACAGGAATAGTAGTACACTTAGCTAGGGTAGAAACTGCTCCCTCCACCTTAGGGACTGTCTGCCATAAGTCCCGTGTGGTGGCATCTATTGGAAACATTTTCTTAAAAATAGGAGGGGGAGAGAATGGCACACCTGGTCTATCCCATTCCTTAGTAATAATTTCTGTAAACCTTTTAGGTATTGGAAAAACATCAGTGCACACCGGCACTGCATAGTATTTATCCAATCTACACAATTTCTCTGGTACTGCAATTGTATCACAGTCATTCAGAGCAGCTAAAACCTCCCTGAGCAATACGCGGAGGTGTTCAAGCTTAAATTTAAATGTTGACATATCAGAATCAGGTTGAATCCTTTTCCCTGAGTCAGAAACATCACCCACAGAAAGAAGCTCTCCTTCCTCAGCTTCTGCATATTGTGAGGGAGTATCAGACATAGCTCTTAAAGCGTCAGTATGCTCTGTATTTCTTCTAACTCCAGAGCTGTCTCGCTTTCCTCGTAACCCAGGTAGTCTGGATAATACCGCTGACAGTGTATTATCCATGACCGTCGCCATGTCTTGTAAAGTAAACGCTATGGGCGCCCTAGATGTACTTGGCTCCATTTGAGCGTGAGTCCCTTGAGCGGGAGTCAAAGGGTCTGACACGTGGGGCGAGTTAGTCGGCATAACTTCCCCCTCGTCAGATTCCTCTGGTGATATATATTTTTTTAAAGACAGAATATGGTCTTTATTACTTAAAGTGAAATCAGTACATTTGGTACACATTCTAAGAGGGGGTTCCACCATGGCTTCTAAACATAATGAACAAGGAGCTTCCTCTATGTCAGACATGTTTAAACAGACTAGCAATGAGACCAGCAAACTTGGAAAACACTTTAAAGCAAGTTAACAAGCAAAAAATAAAAACGGTACTGACTGTGCCTTTAAGAAAAATAAAAAAGGTCAGAATTTGAAAAACAGTGAAAAAAGGCAGTAAATCAAACGGAATTTTTACAGTGTGTATAATAAGCTAACAGAGCATTGCACCTACTTGCAAATGGATGATTAACCCCTTAATTCAAAAAACGGATCAAAAAAACGATATAGACGTTTTTTAACAGTCACAAAAACAGCTCTGCTGTGGCCCTACCTTTCCCAACAAACGACTTTGGAAAGCCTAAGAGCCCTTTAGAGATGTCCTAGAGCATTCAGGGGACTCTTTGAGGAAAGCTAGATGTCTCAGTCTGTAAAAGTTACTGCGCAATTAAGCGCTACATTAGGCCCCTCCCACTCATGTCTAAACAGTGGAAAGCCTAAGAAAACTGTTTCTATGCAATTTTAAGCCAGCCATGTGGAAAAAAACTAGGCCCCAATAAAGTTTTATCACCAGAACATATATAAAAATGTATAAGAGTATTACCTCTGACAGTAAGCATGATACCAGTCGCTATTAAATCACTGTATTCAGGCTTACCTTACATAAATCTGGTATCAGCAGCATTTTCTAGCATTTACATCTCTAGAAAAAATTTTTAACTGCACATACGTCATAGCAGGATAACCTGCACGCCATTCCCCAGCTGAAGTTACCTCTCTCTTCAGTTATGTGTGAGAACAGCAATGGATCTTAGTTACAACCTGCTAAGATCATAGAAATCACAGGCAGATTCTTCTTCTATTTTCTGCCTGGGACCAAAACAGTACAACTCCGGTACCATTTAAAAATAACAAACTTTTGATTGAAGAAAAAAATCAACTAAGTTTCACCACTTCTCTCTTACTACTTCCATGCTTGTCGAGAGTTGCAAGAGAATGACTGGATATGGCAGTTAGGGGAGGAGCTATATAGCAGCTCTGCTGTGGGTGATCCTCTTACAACTTCCTGTTGGGAAGGAGAATATCCCACAAGTAATGGATGATCCGTGGACTGGATACACCTTACAAGAGAAATAATGTATATATTATGATAGTTGATGTGAAAAGAAAAAAGCATTGTAAAAAGTTGTCTATGGAACCTGACCAGCAGGGGGTACCACCAATTTCCCAGGTATGAGAACCAACATGGTTAATCAAAGGTAACTTGCATACAGGTGATATTAAAGGAGGTGATTTACCATAATCTATAGCATGACTAAGTGTCTACATGACTTGAAACGTTGCTGTTTTTATCCTTATGTTGCTTAAATAAAGAAAGGATGTTTTTTACAAAAACAGTGCTGACGCTATTTTTTGACTCTTGTGCATATATATATATATATATATATATATATATATATATATATATATATATATATATATATACCTGAAAACAAAGATTGTTCAACATTATGGTTTAGGGGAAGACTACAAAAAGCTATCACAGAGATTTAAGCTGTCAGTTTTCACTGTGGGGAACATAGTGAGAAAATGGAAGACCACAGGCACAGTTCTTGTTAAGGCCAGAAGTGGCAGGCCAAGTAAAATATCGGAAAGGCAAAGGCAAAGGATGGTGAGAACGGTCAAAACAGCCCACAGACCACCTCCAAAGACCTACAACATCATCTTGCTGCAGATGGTGTCACTGTGCATCGTTAAACAATTCAGCGCACTTTGCACAAGGAGAAGCTGTATGGGAGAGTGATGCGGAAGAAGCCTTTTCTGCACACATGCCACAAACAGAGTCGCTTAAGGTATGCAAACGCACATTTTGACAAGCCAGCTTCATTTTGGAAGAAGGTGCTGTGGACTGATGAAACAAAGATTGAGTTATTTAGTCATAAAAAGGGGCGTTATGCATGGCGGCCAAAGAACACAGCGTTCCAAGACAAAAACTTGCTACCCACAGTAAAGCTGCATCCTGGTGGATTCCGAAAATGGCCGGGTGCTGAAAGAATACACCAAAGGTGGATTCTTTGGTGGATTCTTTCACCACCCTGCCATTTTTAGAATCCACCGAAGGCAAACGGAGCATTACAAAAAAAACTAACCGCCCTCAATAAGTATAAAAAAAAACTAACCGTCCGCAATAAGTATTAAAAAAAAAAAACCGCCCGCAATAAGTATTACAAAAAATAAAACTAAACGCCCGCAATAAGTATTACAAAAAAAACCTAACCGCCTGAAATAAGTATTAAAAAAACTAACCACCCGCAATATGTATTAAAAAAATCTAACTGCCCGTACAAAGTATTAAGAAAAAATAAAAAATAAAATACAATTATTAACCCCTAAATCCGCCAACCCTAACATTGCAAACTACCTAATACATCTATTAACCCCTAATGCCCCATTCCCCCACATCGCAAATTAAATAATGGATTTATTAAACCCTAAACCGCCATCCACCACCAACGCAATAAACTAATTTACCTATGAACTCCTACACCGCCAACCCCCACAACACAAATAACTAAGTTAATGACTAAGCCCCCTAACCTAACACCCCCTAAATTAACCCCTTAATTACATAAAATAATAAAATTTTACATTACTTTTAAAAAAAATAAAAATAAGATTACATTAAATTAATCTAAAATTACACAAAATAAAAAAGGCTAACATTACAGAAAATAATATACCACATTATCCAAAATAAATAAACCTAATCCCTATGAAAATAAAAAGCCCCCCCCCCAAAAAACAACCCCTAATCTAAGAATAAACTACCAATAGCCCCCACAGTAAAACCTCCCACCCAGGGCATTCAGCTCTTTTTAAATTGCCCAAAAAACCCTATTCTAAAAAAAAAAAACCCCTAACATTAAGCCCCAAATAGGTACTCACGGTTCCTGAAGTCCGGCGGAGAAGGTCTTCTTCCAGGCTGGTCCATCATCTTCATCTACAGCAAAGGCAGCGTGGAGCGGAGGTCCGGAGTGGTCTTCCCAGATGTGGCAATTCTCGGGGGCGGTCGTCGTCGGCGGTAGCAGTGGTGCTTCTTGGTGGCGGCGGTACTCGGTGGTGGCGTGGAGGTTCCTCTTCATGTGATCGTCCGCCACACACTGAAGATTGAATACAAGGTACACCATATTTATTGGGGAACCTTGCATTCCTATTAGGTGAAATTTTCAAAATCAGCCAATAGGATGAGAGCTACTGAAATCTTATTGGATGATTTGAACAGCCAATAGGATTTCAGTAGCTCTAATCCTATTGGCTAATATAAAAATTTCAGCCAATAGGAATGCAAGGTACCCCAAATTGATTGCGGTACTTTGCATTCAATATTCAGTCAACGACGGACATCGGATGAAGAGGAGCCTCCATGCCGCCGAGGACTGCCGCTGAGGATCCAGGCATCGGGAACACAGCTCCACACCTCCGCTCCGTGCTGCCTTCACTCCGGATGAAGATAGAAGATGATGGATCCGTCTGGAAGAAGACCTTCTCCGCCGGAGTTCAGAAACTTTTTTTATTTTTTGTAACTGTAGCTTGGGGGGATGTATTTTTTAAACATAGACTGCCCTCTGGGCAGGCTTATTGCCTAGTGATAAATAATAGATCAAGCCACACTTTTAAATTGTAAAACTTGCCAAACTAATATGATTATTAAACTATTTATGATTGCATATATTAGCCATAACAGCAAAGGTTCAAAAGTGCCCTCTGCTTTATTTTCTTTTGTATTTTACCCTAAACATCTTTTGACTTAAGGTTACAGTTACTAATTTTTAGTCTCAGAAAATGGTTGAGAAACACATCCTTCTATGCCAGGTCTTGCCACATCATAAAATGTCATCTGGCTGAATGCTAATAGGGAAATGTGAAATAAAAAAGAAATGTTTTTAAATATAGTGGGCCAGAATACAAGTGGCACGCTATATAGCACATTCGCTCGTGTGAAAACTTTTAACGCACACAGGATAGCGCATGTATTACAAGTTGAAAGTAAAA
Organism: Bombina bombina; assembly: GCF_027579735.1. Taxonomy (NCBI): domain Eukaryota; kingdom Metazoa; phylum Chordata; class Amphibia; order Anura; family Bombinatoridae; genus Bombina; species Bombina bombina. The sequence goes on along the minus strand of NC_069503.1, from coordinate 710,712,066 downwards.
TGTTTGCACACAAGCAAAATCCAACGCAAACTAACTTCAGTACTTTAAATATCGTGACCATGTTAACCTTTTCTCAATATAGACTTCAATGAAGAGTGCAAACTGGAAAAAACCTAACACTTATCACTCACGTGCTAGACAGTAGTTAAACCTACAGAGCTAACCTGAAGGTAGTTATGAATATTTTACATTACAATGTTCTTCACATAGAAGAAAATGAGAGAGGAATATCTATTTAAAATACATAGAACATTTTCCCCTATATGAAGAGTATGTGGAGAACATTGGAATGTAAATATTTACAGTACATACACAGTAAAACACATTATTAAATACAACCCCAATACCGAAAAACTTAGGACAGTATGGAAAATGCAAAAAAACTAACAAAAAGAATCATTTGAAAATTCAATTCACCCTGTAATATATTGAAAACACATTAACATATTATTTGATGTTTTACTTAATGTATTTTTGAAAATATACACTCATTTGACCACAACACATTCCAAAAAAGTTGGGACAGGGGCAACTTAGGACTAATAGTGATGTGATAAGTTGAAATAGGAAGGTGATGTGAAACGGCTGAAGCAATCGTGTAATTATGGTATATTAGGAACCTCCAAAAAAGGCCTAGTCCTTCAAGCAAGGATGAATCAAAGTTCGCCAATCTGTAAACAGATGCATCAGCGAATAATCTAACACTTTGAGAACAACATTCCTCAAAGACAAATCAGTAGGATTTTGGGCATTTTGCCTTCTACAGTGCACAATATAATAAAAAGATTCAAGAAATCTGGTAAAATCGTAGTGCGTAAAGGGCAAGGCCGAAAACCACTTCTGTATGTGCCTGATCTCTGATCCCTCAGATGTCACTGTCTCAAAAAACGTCATGAGTCTATAACAGATATCCTGACATGGGCTTGGGAATACTTTGGTAAACCTTTGTCAGTCAATTCCATTCGCCACTGCATCCACAGATGCAAGTTAAAGGGACAGTCAAGTCCAAAAAAACTTTCATGATTTAAATAGGGCATGTCATTTTAAACAACTTTCCAATTTACTTTTATCACCAATTCTGCTTTGTTCTCTTGGTATTCTTAGTTGAAAGCTAAACCTAGGAGGTTCATATGCTAATTTTTTAGACCTTTAAGACTGCCTCTAATCTGAAAGCATTTTGACCACTAGAGGGTGTTAGTTCATGTGTTTCATTTAGATAACATTGAGCTTATGCACGTGAAGTGACCTAGGATCGAGCACTGATTGGCTAAAATGTAAGTCTGTCAAAAGAACTGAAATAAGGGGGCAGTCAGCAGAAGCTTAGATACAAGGTAAATACAGAGGTAAAATGTGTATTATTATAACTGTGTTGGGTATGCAAAACTGGGGAATGGGCATAAAGGGATTATCTTTCTTTTTAAACAACAACAATTCTGGTGTTGACTGTCCCTTTAATGCTTTACTGTGCAAAGCAGAAGCCATACATCAACACTGTTTATAAGAGCCGCTGACAATAGCACAGTGGAATCGTGTTTTGTGGTCCGACTAGTCAACATTTCAAATAGTTTTTGGAAAAAACAGCCGTTATGTTCTTGGAGCCAAAGAGGAAAAAGACCACCCAAGCTTTTATCAGTGTCAGGTCCAAAAGCCAGCATCTGTCATGGTACGGATGTGTGTTAGTGACCATGGCATGGGTAACTTGCACACCTGTGAGGGCACCATTAATGCAGAAAGATATGCATACATTTTGGAGCAACATATGCTGCAATCCAGATGTCGTCTTTTCCAGGGACGTCCCTGAATTTTCCAGCAGGACCAAACCACATTCTGCCCGGATTACAAGCACATGGTTGCGTAAGCAGAGAGTGTGGGTGCTAGCATGGCCTGCCTGCGGTCCTGAGCTGTCTCTGATTGAGAATGTGTGGCGCAATATGAAGCACAAAATAAGGCAACAAAAGCCTGGTACAGTTGTGTAGCTGAAGAAATGCATAATGGATGCTAAACTTAACCAACTGGTGTCTTCAGTGCCCAAATGCTTAATAAGTGTTATAAAAAAAAATGGTGCCGTTACACAGTGGTAGTTGACTGTCCAAACTTTTTTGGAGTGTGTTGCAATCATCAGATATGAAATGAGTGTAAATTTTAAAAAATACATTAAATTCATAAAGTAAAGCATCAAATAATTGTTAAGAATATGTTTCCAATATAGTACAGGGTGAATTGAACTTTGAAATGACTATTTTTTTTTTTTTTATTCATTTTCTATACTGTCCCAACTTTTTCAGAATTGGGGTTGTATTAGAATTGAATAAAAATGATTTTTCTTGCTTTAAAGTATTTGAGTGGAGAGGGCTTCAATGTATACAGTATATGCATATGTATATATGTGTATATATGTATGTATATACATAAAAACATAGACATGTATACATATATATATATATATATATATATATATATATATACATATGTATATATAGATACATACACATGTATATGTAGGTATATACATTATAGCCCTTTCCATTCAAATTTAGTTTGCACTATTGCGATCGCAGTTACTTTGAACTTGTAATATGCGCGCAATTTAATGCGGGCTCTAATGTTAGCGTGACACTTGTAATCTAGCCCACTGTCTTTTTACAATGCCTTTATGTACAAATGGTTAATTTGTAACCAGGGAGTGGTATTTGAAAGGCTGATGTTACATATTATGCTTTTAAACAAAAGATAAAAGCAGTCATTTGAATGGCAATGATGTGACTGTGCTGGCATTGTATTCTAAGGTACACATAGTACATTCAGTGAGGATAGTGGAAGTAAAACTAGGAAGCGTTTGGATAGTGAGTGTGAATAGAGGAGAGTCAGGACATTTGTTTTCGGTTAATTTTTCACTTTAAAAAACAATCTGGTTTTAGGTCTACACCTACACAACCTTTATTTCACAGTGCCCTACACAAATAAAATAATCACCATATAAACATCCAAAGAACTATCCCCGTCCCAACATTTCCCTAGATTCAAATACACACAAGCACACACTCCTACAGAGAGAGACAGGGGGAGGAGAGAAGGCAGGTAGCCATGAGAAGAAGAGAGGATTAGAGTAAGAAAAGAGGTAGAGAGGAGGAGAGAACACATGAAAACAGAGCAATAGACAGAGCCAGAGAGTGAGAGAATGGCACAGAGAGAGAGAGACAAATGGCATATACATACCCCCAGCAGCACCTTTATGCAGCAAAACATCAGCTCCTAGACCAGACCGATGCCCTCTGCCTACCCTTTATAACCAAACACTGCAGACATTAAAGGAACATGAAACCCAATTTTTTTCTTGGGTTCCGGAAACAGTAGTTACTGTATAACAGTGGTTATGAAGCAGCGGTCTAAAGCGATCCATAACTTGTCCGCTGCCTCTGAGGTTGGTATCTTCAATCCGCCTGATCCTATACGATCGGGCTGATTGACACCCATTGCTAGTGGCCGATTGGCCCGAATCTGCAGGGGGAGGCATTGTACAAGCAGTTCACCAGAATGGCTTGTGCAATGATAAATGCGACATTGTATCATGTCCGTCTGCACTTTAGTAAATCGGCCCCCTATTATCTAATTTGCTTCATTCTCTTAATATCCTTTGCTGAAAAACATATCTAGATAGACTCAGTAGCTGCTTATTGGTGACTGCACATAAATGCCTCATGTGATTGGCTTACATATGTGCATCACTATTTCTTCAATAAAGGATATCTAAAGAATGAAGCAAATTAGATAATAGAATTAAATTGGAATGTTGTTTAAATTGTATTCTCTACCTGAATCATGAAAGAAAGATTTTGGGTTTAGTGTCCCTTTAAATCAGAACACTGCTCATAACCAAATACTGCAGACATTAAATTAGAGAACACTGCTCCCTGCATTCAAGTTATGCCACATCAGACTAGACCAATACCTCCCATTGAACCTGTTTATGACAGCAAATAACAGACCCCAATACAAATCAATGTCTTCTGCAGAAAATGTATCTATATTGCTACACCAGACTTCACACTTAACCAAAACTGACTTGCATATGCGCCTGTGCTAGTAAATCATGTACAAAACATTAATTCAACCATTTTAACAGTAATACATACAAATAGCACAGATTTAAGCCCACAGATATTTAAATCTTCTGAGCCAATAACACATAACTAAGAGCAGTGAGTTAAACCTTTTTAAGTCATAAATATAGATCAGTAGTTTAACTGTTGTTGTTTTGGCAGGACGTTGAGTAATATTAAAAGGACCTGAAACCCATTTTTTTTTCTTTCATGATTCAGATAGAGAATAATATTTTAAAAAACATTCCAAATTACTTCTATTATTTAATTTGCTTCATTCTTCAGATATCCTTTGTTGAATTAGCCAAAAATCAATACTGAGCTGCTTGTTTAGATATGCTTTTCAACTAAGGATATCAAGAGAATGAATCAAATTAGATAAAATAACTAAATTGCAAAGTTGTTTAAGATTGCATGCTCTTTCTAAATCTTGAAAATGGTTTTTTTTTTTTTTATGTCCCTTAAACCCTTTAGTGACCCGACCATTTTTCAATTTTCTTTGGGACCAGGGCTATTTTTACATTTCTGCTGTGTTTGTGTTTAGCTGTAATTTTCCTCTTACTCATTTACTGTACCCACACATATTATATACCGTTTTTATCGCCATTAAATGGACTTTCTAAAGATACCATTATTTTCATCTTATCTTATAATATACTGTAAAAAAATATATAAAATATGATGAAAAAATGGAAAAAAAAAACACTTTTTCTAACTTTGACCCCCAAAATCTGTTGCACATCTACAACCACCAAAAGACACCCATGCTAAATAGTTTCTAAATTTTGTCCTGAGTTTAGAAATTCCCAATGTTTACATGTTCTTTGCTTTTTTTGCAAGTTATAGGGCAATAAGTACAAGTTGCACCAAACCATTTCCAAACCATTTATTTTTTTCAAAATTAGCAATAGTTACATTGTAACACTGATATCTGTCAGGAATCCCTGAATAACCCTTTCCATGTATATATTTGTTAAAAGGAGACATTCAATCTATGCCAAAAAAAAGTGGTGATTTTTTTGACAAAATAGCATTTCAAGAATACATGTACTGAGAATGTTAAGGGTAACTGCCAAATAACACCCCAATATGTGTTCAGCAACATCTCCTGAGTGATACCACCCAGGTGTGTCAGGTTCTCTGGGGGGTAAAAGGCTTTATTTTTAGGGGTTGCATTCCAGTTTTCCAACTTGGAATTTTCACATCGGTCATCATGCACCCATGTCCTATTTGGGACAATTCTGAAGCTGGACAATATAATTTACCTCCATCAAACCATATATTTTTGAAAAGAAGACACCCTAGGGTATTTCAAATGCTGGTATTTTAACACTTTCCATGCACTAATTCAACCACCAGTCTTTGTCAAACTTTGAGTAGTCATTTTTTGTGTTATTTTTCACACACATTGTACTTTAGGCATGGATTTTCAGTTCCTGTTATGTGTTACTGCAAAAAACACCTCAATATGTGATCAACAACAGCTCTTGAGTACAGTGATACCACCCATGAATAGGATTGCTGTGTTCTCAGGGGGCTAAAAGATCTTATTTTTAGGGGGCGCATTTCAGTTTTCCAACTTTTAATTTTCACACCTGTCATAATGCACCCATGTCCTATTTGGGACATTTATGAAGCTGGCCCATGTAATTTATCCCCATCAAACCATATATTTTTGAAAAGTAGATACCCTTGGCTATTTGAAATGCTGGTATTTTAACACTTTCCATGCACCAATTAAACCACCAGTCTTTGTCAAACTTTTGGGTAGTCATTTGTTTGTGTTATTTTTCATACACATTCTACTTTAGGCATTGGTTCTCAATTCCTGTTATGTGTTACTACCAAAAAACACATCAATATGTATTCAACAACATCTCCTGAGTACAGTGATACCATCCATGAATAGGTTTGTCGGGTTCTCAGGGGGCTTTTAAAATACCTTTTTTTAGGGGGCTCATTCCAGTTTTGCAACTTAGAATTTTCACATCTGTCATCATGCACCCATGTCCTATTTGGGATATTTCTGAAGCCGGCCAATGTAATTTATTTTAACACTTTCCATGCATTAATTCAACTACCAATCTTTGTCAAACTTTTGGGTAGTAATTTTTTTGTGTTATTTTTCACGCACATACTTTAGGCATGGATTCTCAATTCCTGCTATGTGTTACTGCCAACACACACCTCAATATGTGTTCAACAACATCTCCTGAGTACAGTGATGCCACTCATGAATAGATTTCTTGGGTTCTCAGGGGGCTAAAAGGCATTATTTTAATTGTAACTGTTTAAGCCCAAAAAAATGGAGAAAGTGTGTGGTGGTATTTTTTTCTTTTTAAACACACATTGCTTTTTGGCTGCGATTTAGGAGAACCTGTTGACAGTTATTGTAAAAAAACACTCCAGGTTGTTTTCTGCAAGACCTTCTGAGTACACCTATGCCCCTCATGCATAGGTTTGCCAGGATTTTAGGAAGGTTCTATTACAATTGTATGACTTTTAATTTTAGTTAAAAGTGAGAGTATTTCTTCTGATAGGCCTATCTTTAGTTTGGGGCCTATCGCATACCCCAGTTTTATTTATTGCCATGAAAGTGTATATATTTGAAATGTTGACACCCCAAGGTATTGTATATTGTGTGCTTTGATGCAACCGTTTTAGCCAAAAAAATTGGAGAAAGTGTTTGGTGGTGATTTTTTAATTTTCATTTTTACACACACATTGCTTTTTGACTATGATTTAGCAGAGCCAGTTGTAAGTTATTGCAAAAAAACACTCCAGATTGTTTTCTGCAAGGCCTCTGAGTATACCTATGCCCCCCATGCATAGGTTTGCCAGGTTTTTGGGAAGGTTCTGTTTGGCTTCAAATTCAAATCAGCCAATAGAATTTCAGTAGCTCTCATCCTATTGGCTGATTTGAACAGCCAATAGGATTTCAGTAGCTCTCATCCTATTGGCTGATTTGAATTTCAAAAATCAAATCAGTCAATAGGAATGCAAGGGACGCCGTTTTGACAAGGCTCCCTTGCGTTGAAGATTCAGTGTACGGCAGTGACCGTATGAAGTGGCCCCCCCGAGCCGGATGTCTTGAAGGATGGACCCGTTCTGCGCTGCCGGGATGAAGATAGAAGATGCCACCTGGATGAAGATAGAAGACGCCGTCTGGATGGATGAAGACCTCACCGCCTGGGTGAAGACTTCTCGCCGCCTGGATGTCCGGACTTCAAAAACTGTAAGTGGATCATCGGGGGTTAGTGTTAGGATTTTTTTAACTTTTTTTGGGTGGGTTATTTTTTAGATTAAGGTTTGGGCTTTCTTAAAAGCAATGCCAAAGAGCTATATGCCCTTTTAAGGGCAATGCCCATACAAATGCCCTTTTTAGGGCAATGGGTAGCTTTTTTTTTTTTTGTTAGAGTTAGGATTTTTATTTTGGGGGGTTGGTTGGGTGGTGGATTTTACTGTTGGGGTTCTTTGTATTTTTTTACAGGGAAAAGAGCTGATTTCTTTAGGGCAATGCCCTAGAAAAGGCCCTTTTAAGGGCTATTGGTAGTTTATTGTAGGCTAGGTTTTTTTTATTTTGGGGGGGCTTTTTTATTTTTATAGGGCTATTAAATTAGGTGTAATTGTTTTTATTTTGTATAAATTCATTTGTTATTTTTCGTAATTTAGCGTTTGTTATTTTTTCTAATTTAGTATTTTTTATTTTTTGTAATTTTTGAATTAATTTTTTTAGTAGTGTTAGTTTTTTTTTATTGTGTAATTTAGTTTATTTAATTGATAGTTATTTTAATTTTAGTATAATAGTTGTTAGGTTATTTGTTAGTTTAAACTTAGGTTTTTTTAATTTTACAGGTAAGTTTTTATTTATTTTAAGATAGGGATATTGTAATTTTAATTTATAGCTGGGGGGTTGTTAAGTTTAGGGTTTAATAGTTTCACTTAGTTTTTTGCGATGTGGGAGGCTGGCGGTTAAGGGGTTAATAGGTTTATTTAGTGGCAGTGATGTGGGAGGCCAGCACAAGTTTGATTTTCTGGTACTAAGGGATAGGTTGCAGGCGTACTCTGTTCATACTAATTAAAGGGACACTGAACTCAATTTTTTTCTTTCGTGGTTCAGATAGAGCATGGAATTTTAAGCAACTTTCTAATTTACTCCTATTATCAATTGTACTTCATTCTCTTGGTATGTTTATTTGAAAAACAAAAATGTAAGTTTAGATGCCGGCCCATTTTTGGTGAACAACCTGGGTTGTCCTTGCTGATTGGACAGCACCAATAAACAAGTGCTGTCCAGGGTACTGAATCAAAAAATGCTGGCTCCTTAGCTTAGATGCCTTATTTTTCAAATAAAGATAGCAAGAGAACAAAGAAAAATTGATAAAAGGAGAAAATTAGAAAGTTTCTTAAAATTGCATGCTCTATCTGAATCATGAAAGAAAACATTTGGGTTCAGTGTCCCTTTAAGGTACTGATACCCTCATATTGCAGCCAAGTTATCCCTGATGTATACTAATAATTATGTACACCATTATTAGCGTTGAAGTGGTATGAACTGAAGTGTTGCTGTTTGAAATATAAGAATTTCTTCTGCTTAGTAGTTATGATTTCATCCTTTTCTGCTTCCCAGATTAATTTATTATATTGTTCTTGAAATTTAAAAATAGTTTCTTATAACGGTCTTCCTTAGCTGTTTGTGTATCTCTCTTAGGTACATCTCTTTCAGCCATATTACACATTGCCCCCTTTGTCCGAATTTTTTTATGATCACGTCATCCCATTGTTTCATTTCTTGTAGTGTATCTCATTTGCTTACATATATAAATATGATATGTAAATTGTCCCCCTTGTAGTCTTATTGTTGTCATGTGTGGTAGCTGGACTTTTCTTGGTAAGAGAGAGTTACCTTGAGTAATAGAATATTAACAACAACAACATTTTTTTAATCTTTTTGGATTACATTAACTGTAATAGAAAATGTTCAGTATCCTCTGAAGAAGTGGATGGTGTATTTAACCTTGTAGCTGAAGATTCCTGGGTTTTACTTTATTTTGGTGATAGAATGATTACATGGCATTTATGTTACATTAGTTGTAATGCATAAAACAATAATGTAAATGTAACATATATTTAGCTGTTTGTACAAGTGAAGATGTACTGATTTTGTTTATCCTTTTTCATCTTACTAAATGGCTTGATTGTACTTACATACTCCAGAAAGCGATACTCTATAAGCACTCAAATGTACCCTCTTTCAATTTGAGGCATGTGTGTCATATGTGTTTAAAAACAATAACCTATATTAGAACAAATATAAATAAAAATGGGTTGACTAAAAACTAACAATGCTGATAAAGAGCAAGCTGTATTCAGTACAGTAAATAAATCCTGAAGTGTAATTAAGCATAATACAAGTCCTAAGTAATCTGTTTGGGGCAATCCTAATAGTGCATTTGCGGAAGAACCTAAATATGATATATATACAACTTATCACTTAGAGCACAATTGGGATACTCTATTATTATGCAATCCTTGAACATAGCATAAAGTCTTAAATATTGCAACATTATTGCCCAACTAAAGGATACATTCAGGTGTGGAAACACTGTGTCACATTTGTATCTTGTTTGGAGGTTGCATTACACTTCAGGATTTATTATTAACTGTACTGATTACAGCTTGCTCTTTGTCAGCATTGTTCATTTTTAGTCATTTTTATTTCTATTTGTTCTAATAAAGGTTGTTGTTTTTAAACACATATGACACATATGCCTCAAATAGAAGGAGGGTACATTTGAGCTCTTATATAATATTGCTTCCTGTTCAGTAATCTTAACTGACCTATGTGAAGTTGGCACCCCATGTTTGTAAAAACTGAATACAAATATACCATTAATTTGTGCTGCGTTTGTGCTGATTTGTGCTGCAAAAGCAAACGTTTGTGCCGGTTTGGTTTCGGAGATATTGCGCATTATATTTGATGAAACTCTGCCCACTTTGCACCCCATGTTATTAAATTTTAAAAACAAATATACCATTTGTTTGTGCTGTGTTTGCGCCGATTTGTGCTGCAAAAACAAACGCTTGTGTCGGTTTGGTTTCAAAGATATTGCGCATTTGATTTGCTGAAACTCCGCCCACTTTGCACCCCATGTTATTAATTTTTTTTTAAATATATACCATTCGTTTGTGCTGCAAATACAAACGTTTATGCCAGTTTGGTTTCGGAGATATTGCACATTATATTTGCTGAAACTCGCCCACTTTGCACCCCATGTTATTAAATTTTAAAAACAAATATACCATTTGTTTGTGCTGCGTTTTTTGGGCGGGAAAATTTTGGCGGGAAATTTTTGGCGCCAAAAAAACAGTGCAAAATGATGACACGTCACGCTATGACATAAATATCATCATCGGATGGATACTTCTATTATAGCTGCATAAAATGTAATTATCAACATTCCATGAGACTAACATAATACTTAGCATCCTAATTTATAAATAAATTACTAGCTCCAAAATAAAAACCTGTATGTTTTCACCTGTATATTTCAAAATTATATAATTTTCTACTCAGCGCAGCAGTGTAGTTACACAGCGCAACAGTCTAGTTTCGGCGTAACTACACTGCTGAGTTGCGTAGAAAACTGGAAACACAGCTTTTTTTTTTCCTGTCGCCAGGAATGTAATCTTCCCCTAAATGTTTAAAAAACAAGTGACTAAAAAAGAAGTGACATATAAGAAAACTTGCTGGAGTGCTTTTAAGCACTTGTTAACTCTAAGCAAGTTAAAAATGGGCTGTCTGTGGTTAACATGACATTACAGGCGATTAACATGGCAACAAAGAGGTTAAATTGGCTAAAGGAGGTTTATTAGGCCTAATGGGGTTGAAGAGGGCTATATTGCAATTGAATTGAAAACTTCCTTTTTCAAATAAGTAGTGAGTTTCTACTTATTCACTTTGCAGTTACATTACTTAAAGGGACATGAAATCCCCAAAAATATTTCATGATGCAGATAGAGAATATAATTTTAAACAACTTTCTAATTTACTTCTATTATCTAATTTGTTTCATTCTATTCGTATCATTTGTTAAAGGAGCAGCAATGCACTACTGGTTTCTAACTTAACACTTGGGTGAGCCAATGACAATTGGTATATATATAAGCAGCCACCAATCAGCAATGAAAACCTAGGTTCTTTGCTGCTCCTGAGTCTACTTAGATAAACCTTTCAGCAAAGGATAACAAAAGAAGGAAGCAAATTAAATAAGAGAAGTAAATGGAAAGTTGTTTAAAATTGTATTCTCTATCTGAATCATGAAAGAAAAAATTTGGGTTTCATGTCCCTTTAAGCTATGGTTTGGACTCCTTCACATTCATTTTGCTTCAATAACCCCCATGTATGCCATACATTACTATGTTAATCCCTTAATGCCCAGGGCCGGATTTACATTTCACTGTATAGAAAAAATTCAAGCAGCACATCCACTTATAAACAAATTTCTGCTTTTATTGTACCAAGACACAAAAATCCATGACGTTTCGGGCTCAAATGCCCTTAATCATAATAATATGATTAAGGGCATTTGAGCCCGAAACGTCATGGATTTTTATGTCTTGGTACAATAAAAGCAGAAATTTGTTTATAAGTGGATGTGCTGCTTGAATTTGTTCTATACAGTGATTGATCTGGAGCTTTGGCAGTAGCTCCTCAGGCTTGCACTCCCATCACCAATGCTGGAGGACATTACCCTTGTTTTGTACGGATTTACATTTCAGGCGCCGTAGGCACTGAGCACACTACAGAGCACATCCTCCTTGTTTTCTGTGACTGGCGGCTTCCATGGGGGCAAGGAGGAACCCCAGCGTAGGCTGCCCAATGAAACGCCTGCCTGTGTAGAGCGCAGCGCATCCTCCTTGTTGCTGGTGTTCTGTCGAATTAGTTGACAGAAAACCAGCAATTAGGCACAGTAGGCATGGGCACAGTACCCCTCTATGGAGGGTGCCTGTAGGCACATGCCTACTCTACCTCATTTGAAATCTGGTCCTGTTAATACCACATTAAACTCTCAGGTGAAATGCTAACCCCCTTACATTAAATTTTCTGGTGCAGTGTTATTCACTGGTTTTCTATATTTCCCCTAAAAAACATCCACAAATTGTCTCCATCCAGCACAACAGAGTATTTTTATTTAGAATTAATTACTGGGTGAAGACTGAGGATACAAGTCATAACATATGTGTAATATCTTATAGGCAAAACTACACAGATTAACTAAAATATTATGTGCAATATCCACCAAACCGACACATACAGGGAACAAATGAATATACGACAAAGGGTTTTTTTGTTTACGCACACCACAAAAGGACTGTTTAATCTTAACACACATATTGTGGGAGTGCTACCAAAATGACCAAAATAATTACAAAACAACAAAAAATATTGGTGCACATCCAACCACTTAAGTCCACTCTTTCATGGCATATTAGTATATGCTTCTGTCTGCCAAATATACTTACATAGCTTCTAATAAGATTGGGATAAACATCTCGCAATAATATGAGCTTATATTTGTGCTGCAAAAACAAATATACTTCTATCTGCTAAATACACTTACATAGTTCAAATAAAATTGAGATTAACATCTTGCAATAATATTGACTTATATTTATGCTGCAAAAATATTTATTTATTTTTTTTTGCTTTAAAAAATGCCTTTAAATGAAATGGGATCTTAGTCACACAATATGATCATATTCTGATAAGCCAGTCTACCACAATATGTGTGTTAAGATTAAACAGTCCTTTTGTGGTGTGCGTAACCAAAAAAAACCTTTGTCGTATTTCTTAAATAGGCAGCTGACCAAATCCCTCCCCTTTGGTTACTGCACGCCACCCAGCCCAGGTGTGTTCCTGATAAATATACTCAATAAGCTAGAAAGCTTCACACTGTGTAGACATGACTTGCTGCAGTGTGGAAACTGGTTAGTATAGGACCAGTCTGATTTGGGACACCTTGTAAGTGGTAGACTGGCTTAGCAGAATATGATCATATTGTGTGACTAAGATCCCATTTCATTTAAAGGCATTTTTTAAAGCAAAAAAAAAAAAAAAATTTTTTTTGCAGCATAAATATAAATCAATATTATTGCAAGATGTTAATCTCAATTTTATTTGAACTATGTAAGTATATTTAGCAGATAGAAGTATATTTGTTTTTGCAGCACAAATATAAGCTCATATTATTGCGAGATGTTTATCCCAATCTTATTAGAAGCTATGGCCTAGATTTGGAGTTCGGTGGTAGCCGTCAAAACCAGCGTTAGAGGCTCCTAACGCTGGTTTTGGCCGCCCGCTGGTATTTGGAGTCAGTGATTAAAGGGTCTAACGCTCACTTTTCAGCCGCGACTTTTCCATACCGCAGATCCCCCTACGCCATTTGCGTATCCTATCTTTTCAATGGGATCTTTCTAACGCCGGTATTTAGAGTCGTTTCTGAAGTGAGCGTTAGAGCTCTAACGACAAAATTCCAGCCGCCTGAAAATAGCAGGAGTTAAGAGCTTTCTGGCTAACGCCGGTTCATAAAACTCTTAACTACTGTACCCTAAAGTACACTAACACCCATAAACTACCTATGTACCCCTAAACCAAGCTCCCCCCACATCGCCGCCACTCGATTAAAATTTTTAACCCCTAATCTGCCGACCGCCACCTACGTTATACTTATGTACCCCTAATCTGCTGCCCCTAACCCCGCCGACCCCTGTATTACATTTATTAACCCCTAACCTGCCCCCCACAACGTCGCCGCCAGCTACTTAAAATAATTAACCCCTAATCTTCCGACCGCAAAGCGCCGCCACCTACGTTATCCCTATGTACCCCTAATCTGCTACCCCTAACACCGCCGACCCCTATATTATATTTATTAACCCCTAATCTGCCCCCCTCAACGTCGCCGACACCTGCCTACACTTATTAACCCCTAATCTGCCGAGCGGACCTGAGCGCTACTATAATAAAGTTATTAACCCCTAACCCGCCTCACTAACCCTATCATAAATAGTATTAACCCCTAATCTGCCCTCCCTAACATCGCCGACACCTAACTTCAATTATTAACCCCTAATCTGCCGAGCGGAGCTCACCGCTATTCTAATAAATTGATTAACCCCTAAAGCTAAGTCTAACCCTAACACTAACACCCCCCTAACTTAAATATAATTTACATCTAACGAAATTAATTAACTCTTATTAAATAAATGATTCCTATTTAAAGCTAAATACTTACCTGTAAAATAAATCCTAATATAGCTACAATATAAATTATAATTATATTATAGCTATTTTAGGATTAATATTTATTTTACAGGCAACTTGGTATTTATTTTAACTAGGTACAATAGCTATTAAATAGTTAAGAACTATTTAATAGTTACCTAGTTAAAATAATAACAAATTTACCTGTAAAATAAATCCTAACCTAAGATATAATTAAACCTAACACTACCCTATCAATAAAATAATTAAATAAACTACCTACAATTACCTACAATTAACCTAACACTACACTATCAATAAATTAATTAAACACAATTCCTACAAATAAATACAATTAAATAAACTAGCTAAAGTACAAAAAATAAAAAAGAACTAAGTTACAAAAAATAATAAAATATTTACAAACATAAGAAAAATATTACAACAATTTTAAACTAATTACACCTACTCTAAGCCCCCTAATAAAATAACAAAGACCCCCAAAATAAAAAATTCCCTACCCTATTCTAAATTAAAAAAGTTACAAGCTCTTTTACCTTACCAGCCCTGAACAGGGCCCTTTGCGGGGCATGCCCCAAGGATTTCAGCTCTTTTGCCTGTAAAAAAAACCATACCATACCCCCCCCAACATTACAACCCACCACCCACATACCCCTAATCTAACCCAAACCCCCCTTAAATAAACCTAACACTAAGCCCCTGAAGATCTTCCTACCTTGTCTTCACCATACCAGGTTCACCGATCCGTCCTGGCTCCAACATCTTCATCCAACCCAAGCGGGGGTTGGCGATCCATCATCCGGTGCTGAAGAGGTCCAGAAGAGGCTCCAAAGTCTTCCTCCTATCCGGCAAGAAGAGGACATCCGGACCGGCAAACATCTTCTCCAAGCGGCATCTTCAATCTTCTTCCATCCGGTGCGGAGCGGGTCCATCTTGAAGCAGGCGACCAGGATCCATCCTCTTCTTCCGTTGTCTCCCGACGAATGACGGTTCCTTTAAGGGACGTCATCCAAGATGGCGTCCCTCGAATTCCGATTGGCTGATAGGATTCTATCAGCCAATCGGAATTAAGGTAGGAATTTTCTGATTGGCTGATGGAATCAGCCAATCAGAATCAAGTTCAATCCGATTGGCTGATCCAATCAGCCAATCAGATTGAGATCGCATTCTATTGGCTGATCGGAACAGCCAATAGAATGCGAGCTCAATCTGATTGGCTGATTGGATCAGCCAATCGGATTGAACTTGATTCTGATTGGCTGATTCCATCAGCCAATCAGAAAATTCCTACCTTAATTCCGATTGGCTGATAGAATCCTATCAGCCAATCGGAATTCGAGGGACGCCATCTTGGATGACGTCCCTTAAAGGAACCGTCATTCGTCGGGAGACAATGGAAGAAGAGGATGGATCCGCGTCGCCTGCTTCAAGATGGACCCGCTCCGCACCGGATGGAAGAAGATTGAAGATGCCGCTTGGAGAAGATGTTTGCCGGTCCGGATGTCCTCTTCTTGCCGGATAGGAGGAAGACTTTGGAGCCTCTTCTGGACCTCTTCAGCACCGGATGATGGATCGCCAACCCCCGCTTGGGTTGGATGAAGATGTTGGAGCCAGGACGGATCGGTGAACCTGGTATGGTGAAGACAAGGTAGGAAGATCTTCAGGGGCTTAGTGTTAGGTTTATTTAAGGGGGGTTTGGGTTAGATTAGGGGTATGTGGGTGGTGGGTTGTAATGTTGGGGGGGGGGTATTGTATTTATTCTTTTACAGGCAAAAGAGCTGAAATTCTTGGGGCATGCCCCGCAAAGGGCCCTGTTCAGGGCTGGTAAGGTAAAAGAGCTTGTAACTTTTTTAATTTAGAATAGGGTAGGGAATTTTTTATTTTGGGGGTCTTTGTTATTTTATTAGGGGGCTTAGAGTAGGTGTAATTAGTTTAAAATTGTTGTAATATTTTTCTTATGTTTGTAAATATTTTATTATTTTTTGTAACTTAGTTCTTTTTTATTTTTTGTACTTTAGCTAGTTTATTTAATTGTATTTATTTGTAGGAATTGTGTTTAATTAATTTATTGATAGTGTAGTGTTAGGTTAATTGTAGGTAATTGTAGGTAGTTTATTTAATTAATTTATTGATAGGGTAGTGTTAGGTTTAATTATATCTTAGGTTAGGATTTATTTTACAGGTAAATTTGTTATTATTTTAACTAGGTAACTATTAAATAGTTCTTAACTATTTAATAGCTATTGTACCTGGTTAAAATAATTACAAAGTTGCCTGTAAATTAAATATTAATCCTAAAATAGCTATAATATAATTATTCGTTATATTGTAGCTATATTAGGGTTTATTTTACAGGTAAGTATTTAGCTTTAAATAGGAATAAGTTATTTAATAAGAGTTAATTTATTTCGTTAGATGTAAATTATATTTAACTTAGGGGGGTGTTAGTATTAGGGTTAGACTTAGCTTTAGGGGTTAATACATTTATTATAGTAGCGGGGAGGTCCGCTCGGCAGATTAGGGGTTAATAATTGAAGGTAGGTGTCGGCGATGTTAGGGAGGGCAGATTAGGGGTTAATACTATTTATGATAGGGTTAGTGAGGCGGATTAGGGGTTAATAACTTTATTATAGTAGCGCTCAGGTCCGCTCGGCAGATTAGGAGTTAATAAGTGTAGGCAGGTGTCGGCGACGTTGAGGGGGGCAGATTAGGGGTTAATAAATATAATATAGGGGTCGGCGATGTTAGGGCAGCAGATTAGGGGTACATAGGGATAACGTAGGTTGCGGCGGTTTACGGAGCGGCAGATTAGGGGTTAAAAAAAATATGCAGGGGTCAGCGATAGCGGGGAGGCAGATTAGGGGTTAATAAGTGTAAGGTTAGGGGTGTTTAGACTCGGGGTACATGTTAGAGTGTTAGGTGCAGACGTAGGAAGTGTTTCCCCATAGGAAACAATGGGGCTGCGTTAGGAGCTGAACGCTGCTTTTTTGCAGGTGTTAGGTTTTTTTTCAGCTCAAACAGTCCCATTGTTTCCTATGGGGGAATCGTGCACAAGCACGTTTTTGAGGCTGGCCGCGTCCGTAAGCAACTCTGGTATCGAGAGTTGCATTTGCGGTAAAAATGCTCTACGCTCCTTTTTTGGAGCCTAACGCAGCATTTGTTTAAACTCTCGATACCAGAGTTAAATTTATGGTGCGGCCAGAAAAAAGCCCGCGGAGCGTTAACAGCCCTTTTACCGCCAAACTCCAAATCTAGGCCTTAGTAAGTATATTTGGCAGACAGAAGCATATACTAATATGCCATGAAAGAGTGGACTTAAGTGGTTGGATGTGCACCAATATTTTTTGTTGTTTAACAAATGAATATAGTTGTATGTAACATTTAATAACATAAAGTGTAAAGTCAGTGGGAATTGATAACATATAATATGTAGTATCTTCAAAACCAAATCAAAACAAATGTTTCTTTTTGTGGCACAAACGCAGCACAAACTAATGGTATATTTGTTTTTAAAATGTAATAACATTGGGTGCGTAACATCTCCTAAACTAAACCGGCACAAACGTTCATTTTGCAGCACAAATCAGCACAAAAAAAGCACAAACGAATGATATATTTGTTTTTAAAATTATTAACATGGGGTGCAAAGTAGGCGGAGTTTCAGTAAATAAAATTTGCAATATCTCCAAAACCAAACCGGCACAAATATTTGTTTTTGCGTCACAAATCAGCACAAAAGCAGCACATAAATTTATTTTTAAAATGTAATAACATGGGGTGCAAAGTGGGCGGGGTTTCATAAAAAAATAATGTGCAATATCTCCTAAACCAAACCGGCACAAATCAGCACAAATAAATGGTATATTTTTATTCCGTTTTTACAAACATGGGGTGCCAACTTCACATAGGTTCTTAACTGAAATCCCCTGCAAAGTCTGTAAGATACATAGTACCTTTTCACCTTTATAACAATAATACAGCTAGATTACGAGTTTTGCATTATGAGTCAAATAGCATTGTTATGGCCCATAGGGCTTCATTTTCCCTAACGCTGCTATTACTAGTCTTGTCGGTATAGCTGTACCGCATACCTTTTAGCCTGTCACGCAACGTCAGTACCGCACTTTAAAAAAGTCCTTTTTCAATGGGACTCCCATAGCGCCGGTATTACGAGTTTGCTTGGGAGTCCAAAAAGTGAGCGGTACACTCTATAACCACAAGATCCGTACCGCCATCTAAAGTCAGCAGTTATGAGTTTTACGCTACAAAGCTGTAACATAAAACTCATAACTAAAGTGTTAAAAATTACACTAACACCCATAAACTACCTATTAACCCCTAAACCGAGGCCCTCCCGCATTGCAAACACTATAATAAAGTTATTAACCCCAAATCTGCCGCTCCGGACATCTCTGCCACTATTAAAATGTATTAACCCCTATTCCGCCGCTCCCCGACATCGTCGCCACTGTAATAAACCTATTAACCCCTAAACCGCTGCCCTCCCGCATCACAAACACTATTCCTGCATCGCAAACACTATTTAAATATAATTAACCCCTAATCTGCCGTCCGCCCACACCACCGCTATAATAAACCTATTTACCCCTAAACTGCAAGCCCCCCACAACGAAATATACTTAAATAAACTATTAAACCCTAAACCAAAAGCCCCACAGTGATATATACTAAAATAAACTATTAAACCCTAAACCTAACGCCCCCTAACTTTATATTAAAATTACAATTTCCCTATCTTAAATTAAATTAAAACTTACCTGTCAAATTAAATAAATTAATTTTAAACTAACAATTAAACTAAGATAATTATTAAACTACAATTAAACTAACTACCAATTAAATTAAACTAAACTACACATTAAAAAAGTCCTAACACTACTCTAAAAATTACAAAAAAGTATCTAATTACAAAAAAATAAAATAACTAAATTACACAAAAAACAAACACTAAATTACAAAAAATAAGAAACAAATTATCAAAAATAAAAAATAAATACACCTAATCTAATAGGCCTATCAAAATAACCCCATCCAGCCGGTGTGCATCCTGAAGACATCCGGCATGGAGCATCCCTTGTATTCCTATTGGCTAAAAGATTTCAATCAGCCAATAAGATTAGAGTTGCTAAAATCCTATTGGGTGTTCCAATCAGTCAGAAGGATTAGAGCTGCTAAAATCCTATTGGCTGTTCCAATCAGCCAATAGGATTTTTGCGGCTCTAATCCTATTGACTGATTGAAACCTTTCAGCCAATAGGAATGCAAGGGGCGCCATCTTGGATGACGTCACTTGCATTGACGTTCCAGTTTATGGCGGCGACTGTATGAAGAGGATGCTGCGCGCTGGATGTCATCAGGATGGACCCGCTCCACGCCGGATTAATGAAGATAGAAGATGCCATCTGGATGAAGACTTCTTGCCGCCTGGATGAGGACTTCAACGGCTGGATGAAGATGGAAGAGGCCATCTGGATGAAGACTTCATGCCACATGGATGAGGACTTTGCCGGCTGGATGGATCCTTCAAGCGGGACTTCAAGAACTGTAAGTGGATCGTCGGGGGTTAGTGTTAGGTTTTTTTAAGGGTTTTTTGGCTGGGTTTTATTTTTAGTTTAGGGTCTGGGCATGTAAAATAATTAAATGCCCTTTTAAGGGCAATGCCCATGCAAATGCAATGGGGAGCTTAGTTTTTTTTAGATAGTTATTTTATTTGTGGTGGGGGGTTGGTTGTGGGGGTGGTGGGTTTTACTGTTGGGGGGGGTGTTTGTATTTTTTTTACAGGTAAAAGAGCTGATATCTTTGGGGCAATGCCCCACAAAAGGTCCTTTTAAGTGCCATTGGTAGTTTATTGTAGGCTAGTTTTTTTTATTTTGGGGGGGGTTTATTTTGAGGGCTATTAGATTAGGTGTAATTCTTTTTTCTTTTTTATAATTTGTTTCTTATTTTTTGTAATTTAGTGTTTTTTTTATGTAATTTAGTTATTTTTATTTTTAGTAATTTTAGTGTTTATTTTTTTTTTTGTAATGTTAGGTTTTAGTGTAAGGCAGGTTAGGTTTTATTTCACATGTAAGTTTGTATTTATTTTAACTAGGTAGTTATCAAATAGTTAATAACTATTTACTAATTAGTCTACCTAGTTAAAATAAATACAAACTTACCTGTGAAAAAAAAATAAAACCTACGCTAGCTACAATATAACTATTAGTTATATTGTATCTAGCTCAGGTTTTATTTCACAGGTAAGTTTGTATTTAGTTATTTTAATTATGTTAAAGGTAGGGGGTGTTAGGGTTAGGGTTACATTAGGGTTACGCTAGGGTTAGTGTTAGGTTTAGGGGTTAATGGATTTATTTAGTGGTAGTGATGTGGGAGGCCAGAGGCTTAGGGGTTAATGAGTTTAGTATAGTGGCGGCGACATCGGGAGCGGCAGATTAGGGGTTAATAGTTTTATGTAGGTGGCGGCGATGTTGGGGGTGTCATATTAGGGGTTAATAACTATATGTAGGTGGCGGCGATATCAGGGACGGCAGATTAGAAGTTAATAACTGTATGTAGGTGACGTCAATATCGGGGGCGGCTTATTAGGGGTTAATAACTGTATGTAGGTGGCCCTAATAGAAATGGTATGGATAGTGAACGCCTCCTGCAACAAAGGGAAATGTGGTGGATACACCAACTTGCCACACTACAACCTAGGGGTCTCAATAGAGACTATGATCTGTCCTGTTTCTTCTAAACACAATATTATAGTTTTTTCTAAACATAATACTGTAGTCTTTTGATAACTAGATTTAGGTACATAATGAGTCTGACACTCTATATTATCTGATAAAGTTATTTTGTTTGTTATTAACTCTTAGGATATCCCTTATTGGTTTAAAAATCTGTAAGTTAGTGCTTATTTGTCAGGTACAGGTAAAACATAAAATGTAACATTGGATAATTATTCTGCATTCATATGTTTCTATAGTATTTGATACTGTATATTGTTTTTAAATAGGTGGTCAGTATTCTATATTGTATATTAAGTTACATAGACCTAGTGTAAAGGTCATAGATGACCACTAGGGGGAGATGTTTCCCCAATGTAGGTACATTTTGGCGCCTTGTGAAGGGTATTTAAATGTTGGTGTGTTAATCATTAAAAATATAGCATGAGGAAGGGGCTGTGACCCCGAAACGTTGCTTAATAAATATTGCCTTTCTACACTTTTGGAGTGCTGGAGTTCTGTTTTGTATTTGTTGTATGTAGGTGGCGGCGGTCGGGGGCAGCAGATTAGGGGTGTTTAGACTCAAGGTTTATGTTAGGGTGTTAGGTTTAAACATAACTTTTTCTTTCCCCATAGACATCAATGGGGCTGCGTTACGGAGCTTTTTATTCCGTGATTGCAGGTGTTAGGCATTTTTATTGCCGGCTCTCCCTACTGATGTCTATGGGGGGAAATCGTGCACGAGCACGTCAAAGCAGCGCTTGATTTCGGTGTGGTATGGAGCTCAATGCCACCATATTGCCCGCACAAGCCTGCTTTTTTTAAACCTGTAATAGCAGCGCTATAGGGAGGTGAAATAACGCCGCTTTTGTGGCAGTCGTTAAAATCCCTATAGCGCTCAAAACTCGTAATATAGCTGATAATGTATTATTCTTACACTAAAGGTAGTGACACTCATTTAAATAACAATTCTTAGCAGTGCCATCTTATCTACAACTCCAAAATACTTACATACTCCATATCAACACATCCTGGGATACCCATATTGCACTTTTTGAGCTGGAGCTTCATATCATCTATCTGTTGAAAGATATTTTTAAAGACATTCCACCAACTGTCTTCTGAGACTCTGGCCTCTAGTTATCAAGGTCTGTCGGACCTGATCCGACAGTGCGGATCAGATCCGACAGACCTCGTTGAATGCAATAGGCCGCCAGCAGGGGGGTGTCAATTAACCCGATCTTACTCGATCGGGTTGATTTCCGGCGATATCTGTCCGCCTGCTCAGAGCAGGCGGACAGGTTATGGAGCAGCGGTCTTTGTGACCGCTGCTTCATAACTGCTGTTTCTGGCGAGCCTGCAGGCTCGCCAGAAACACGGGGCATCAAGCTCCATTCGGAGCTTGATACATATGCCCCATTGTCCATTTGTATTTCTAAAGTGTTATAAATGTAAAACATGTGCTTGATACACTCAACCTTAACCCTGGGGAAGACAGAATCTTGACTAATTTATCCTTTAAATAAAGCAACATTACTATGAATACACTTTGTGCCATTGTTTTTGTTAGGGAGTTTTTGTAAAAAACAAAAAACTGTATTTATCTGACTCTAGAGCTTTATAGTTTTAAAATCTTCACCTGTCCCTGATTCTAAAAGTCCTTTTTTTTAAAATGATTTATTTTTGCTTTTTTAGCTGGGTTATGCTTCTTTATTTATTTTTTTTTGCATTGATTTATTTTGCTTTTTACAACCAACCCCTCCTGTAATGTGCAAACCCTCTCTAGTTCATTCAGTTCACTCCTACTGCTGTCACTCCAGACACACTTCTTTCTCTCCTAATGCTATCTTATGATTGGTATCTCTGTCTCTGTAGCTGTCACTCTACATATTACTCTTCCAGTCAATTTCCTTGTCCAGCTTTCTCTACCCCCCCCCCCCCCCGCCCAGCAGCTCCCTCCCACTACCTCTCCCCTTGTCTGTGTCCCTGTTGTAATGAATATATCATAATGGTTTGTTCCAGTTGTTGCTGTTTATATTTGTTGCAGTTCATATATTCTAACACTAGGGACAAGCATGAGGTATAACAGTGAATTGGGTGTGTTATCTTCAGTTAATAAAAAGTTCTTGAAGTTGAACAATGGTGCATTCATGAGTTCTGTGCATTCTATAACAGTAGATCTTTACACCTGTCATTATATCTCCTCATGCTTCTCTCTCTTTCACTGTCTATCCTCCAGTATTTTTATTTTCTCATTGTCTGCTCTCTCTCTTACTCCTTTTGTCCCCCTCACGTTCCTGCTTTCACCACTCATTTGCTTTAACATAAAACATGTGTGAGTTTTGATTAAAAACAAATAAAAAATGTGCTAGGTAGTTTGTAGTGTTAAGTTATCTTTGAGTGTATGTTTTTGTTATATGCGTAAAATAAGTGTGAACTAAAAAATTAAATCTCACTCTTAGTTGCCTGCCTCACCCTTTTTTATATCCAGCCACAAAAAAATTCCAGTGCTGATCATTTTGTTATCTAGTTTAAATCAATATAACAAATGGATAAAATTTTTGATTTCATTGGTCATTTGTAACTTTCTTGTTTAAAAGTCTGCCAGGTCTATAAAAAAAAGTATGAGGGTCAAAGTAAAGTTCATGAACACACCCTGTATAAAGACATGTGTGCATGCTTCCTAACTTGGAAACAAAAATCTATTGAATACCTGGAAATATTGTGTACATAACTTTTTGCAGCTTATTGATTGGAATTACTTTAAAATCAATAAAAACACCCACACTGTTATACAAAGTTTTCATGTGCAAATTCAAATTTTTTTAAATCCAGGCCTTTGCTTGGTATGATTCTGGATCTGCTGTATTTGTGGGTCCATTGTTTATTTTACAAAAGAAATACCAGTGCTTACCTTATCAATTATTTGCATTGGTTATTGGGAAGGGAACCTATTTATTCTCATAATTCCATAACCATCCTTGAGGTAACTGTCCAACCCTAAAATTGTCATACATAATATACAGTGGGGCAAAAAAGTATTTAGTCAGCCACCAATTGTGCAAGTTCTCCCACTTAAGAAGATGAGAAAGGCCTGTAATTTTCATCATAGGAATACCTCAACTATGAGAGACAAAATGTGGAAACAAATCCAGACAATCACATTATCATCTATTTATCAAGCTGTCAACTTACCTGCATTCGACGGCACCAATACGCTCGCCTAAGATCGCCTAACATCGCTGCCGCGGACCTGAATACGTTCTCCAAAATTTTCAAAAAAGCTGCACCAAGTACAGAGCGATGAGCAGCGGACTGTTGTTAACTAACAGTCATCGATCTCGCTGCTCTTCGGCTTTTTACAGCTTTATTGGTACCCTGTCACTAAACACCCACACTATACTATACTGTTTTACCCCCTAAACCGCCGCTCCCAGAGCCCACCGCAACTCTAATAAATGTATTAACCCCTAAACAACCGCTCACGGACCCCGCCGCAACTAAATTAAGTGTTTAACCCCTAAACCGCCACTCCTGGAGCCCACCGACACCTACATTATATTTATTAACCCTTAATCTGCCCCCCCTACACCGCCGCCACCTACATTATATTTATTAACCCCTAATCTGCCCCCTACACCGCCGCAACCTACATTATATTTATTAACCCCTAATCTGCCCCCCTACACCGCCGCCACCTACATTATATTTATTAACCCCTAATCTGCCCCCCCCTACACCGCCGCCACCTACATTATATTTATTAACCCCTAATCTGCCCACCTACACCGCCGCCACTATATTACATTTATTACCCCTAAACCTAAGTCTAATCCTAACCCTAACACCCAATAACTAAAATATAATTTAAATAAATCTAAATAAATATTCCTAGCATTAAATAAATTATTCCTATTTAAAACTAAATACTTACCTATAAAATAAACCCTAAGATAGCTACAATATAACTAATAGTTACATTGTAGCTATTTTAGGATTTATTTTTATTTTACAGGCAACTTTGTATTTATTTTAAGTAGATACAATAGTTACTAAATAGTTATTAACTATTTACTAAGTGCCTAGCTAAAATAAATACAAATGTACCTGTAAAATAAAACCTAACCTAAGTTACAATTACACCCAACACTACACTATAATTTAACGAATTCCCTAAATTAACTACAATTAAATAAAATTAAATAAAAATATCAAAAACAAACACTAAATTACAGAAAATAATAAAATAATTACAAGATTTTTAAACTAAACTAATCTAATCCCCCTAACAAAATTAAAAAAAGCCCCCCTCCCAAAATATAAAAGCCCTACCCTACACTAAATTACAAATAGCCCTCAAAAGGGCCTTTTGTGGGGCATTGCCCCAAAGTAATCAGCTCTTTTACCTGTAAAAAAAAGTACAAATCCCCACCAACATTAAAACCCACCACCCACACAACCAACCCTACTCTAAAACCCACACAATACCCCCTTAAAAAAACCTAACACTAACCCCTTGAAGATCACCTTACCGTGAAAAGTCTTCACCCAACCAGGCCGGAGTCCTCAACGAAGCCGGGTGAAGTGGTCCTCCAGACGGGCAGAAGTATTCATCCAAGCCGAGCAGAAGAGGTCCTCCAGACGAGCAGAAGTTTTCATCCAGACGGCATCTTCTATCTTCATCCATCCGGCACGGAGCGGCTCCATCTTCAAGACATCCGACGCGGAGCATCCTCTTCATCCGGAGTCTTCTTGAACAATGACGGGTCCTTTAAGTGATGTCATCCAAGATGGCATCCCTTCAATTCTGATTGGCTGATAGAATTCTATTAGCCAATCGGAATTAAGGTAGGAAAAATTCTATTGGTTGATGCAATCAGCCAATAGGATTGAGCTCACATTCTATTGGCTGATTGGAACAGCCAATATAATGCAAGCTCAATCCTATTGGCTGATTGCATCAACCAATAGGATTTTTCCTACCTTAATTCCGATTGGCTGATTCAGCCAATCGGAATTAAAGGGACGCTGAAAACCAGGTACTCTGGGCCGGAATAGTGCCGAGCGTACCTGGTACCTAGCAAAAGTAGTCAGATTGTGCCGAATTTGCATTCGGAACATCTGTAATGACATAAGCATCGATCTGTGTTGGACTGAGTATGGCGGATCGTATGTTACTTCACAATATTCTACTTTGGCCGGTCTGTAGGGTTTGATTACTAAGGGGAATCAGGCTCACCACAAATACGCTGCGGAATTCCAGCGTATTTGCGGTTGACAGCTTGATAAATAGATGCAATTGTCTGATTTGAAAATAATTTATTTGCATATTATGGTGGAAAATAAGTATTTGTTCACCTACAAACAAGCAAGATTTCTGGCTTTCACAGACCTGTATCTTCTTCTTTAAGAGTCTCCTCTGTCCTCCACTCATTACCTGTATTAATGGCACCTGTTTGAACTTGTTATCAGTATAAAAGACACCTGTCCACAACCTCAAACAGTCACACTCCAAACTCCACTATGGTGAAGACCAAAGAGCTGTCGAAGGACACTAGAAACAAAATTGTAGACCTGCACCAGGCTGGGAAGACTGAATCTGCAATAGGCAAGCAGCTTGGTGTGAAGAAATCAACTGTGGGAGCAATAATTAGAAAATGGAAGACATACAAGACCACTAATAATTTCCCTCGATCTGGTGCTCCACACAAGATCTCACCCCGTGGGGTCAAAATGATCACAAGAACGGTGAGCAAACATCCCAGAACCACATGGGGGGACCTAGTGAATGACCTACAGAGAGCTTGGACCAAGGTAATAAAGGCTACCATCAGGAACACACTACGCCGCCAGGGACTCAGATCCTGCAGTGCCAGACGAGTCCCCCTGCTTAAGCCAGTACATGTCCGGGCCCGTCTGAAGTATGCTAGAGAGCATTTGCATGATCCAGAAGCAGATTGAGAGAATGTCATATGGTCAGATGAAACCAAAGTAGAACTGTTTGGTAGAAACACAACTCATCGTGTTTGGAGGAGAGAGAATGCTGAGTTGCAACCAAAGAACACCATACCTACTGTGAAGTATGGGGGTGGCAACATCATGCTTTGGGGCTGTTTCTCTGCAAAGGGAACAGGACGACTGATCCGTGTACATGAAAGAATGAATGGGGCCATGTATCATGAGATTTTGAGTGCAAACCTCCTTCCATCAGCAAGGGCATTGAAGATGAAACGTGGCTGGGTCTTTCAGCATGACAATGATCCCAAACACACTGCCCGGGCAACGAAGGAGTGGCTTCGTAAAAAAGCATTTCAAGGTCCTGGAGTGGCCTAGCCAGTCTGCAGACCTCAACCCCATAGAAAACCTTTGGAGGGAGTTGAAAGTCTGTGTTGCCCAGCGACAGCCCCAAAACATCACTGCTCTAGAGGAGATCTGCATGCAGGAATGGGCCAACATACCAGCAACAGTGCGTGACAACCTTGTGAAGACTTACAGAAAACGTTTGACCTCTATCATTGCCAACAAAGGATATATAACAAAGTATTGAGATGAACTTTTGATATTGACCAAATACTTATTTTCCACCATAATATGCAAATAAATTATTTCCAAATCAGACAATGTGATTGTCTGGATTTGTTTCCACATTTTGTCTCTCATAGTTGAGGTATACCTATGATGAAAATTACAGGCCTCTCTCATCTTCTTAAGTGGGAGAACTTGCACAATTTGTGGCTGACTAAATACTTTTTTGCCCCACTGTATAAGACATTTGTACTTTCAAGAAGGGCTGCAAAAGAATATTCTGTATTTACATGTAAGAAGTATTGCACTGTGCCTACATAAACCGTAGGGTCCCCAAAATTCAGCCCTAGTTGGCCTAGACAAAAATAGACCCATGCCTACCTTCCCTTGACAATAACGCACCTTAGCATAGTGTGAGTTTTTAAAATGAAATTACCCTTGGGCACCAGGTCCTCATTGTAGTCAAGAAACAGGCCTGGAAATTGTTGATGAGCCATTCAAAAATGAAAAGAACCTGAAAAATGTACAATATATCCTTGTGAATCCTGGAACTCAATAAAGTTTATATATATATATATATATATATATATATATATATATATATATATATTTTTATAGCACATATCAGAAATTATGCACTGGATTGATAAATTGAAAATACAAAATAAATTTCATTTATTTACCATGTAATTGTTCTCTTTAGTAAACTAATATAATAACACCACAATTACAATTGTCTGACTTCCGGTAGGAGGGGCCAAGTGAGCAGGTGTGTGTAGAGTACGCTGCTAGCTTCTTGAGGCCTGAGTGAAAGCCGCGGTAATGAGTACCTGTAGGCGGGCTCTAAACAAACCCAGTCCAGGACTTGCAAGAGCCGCAGAGGTGACCGGTAACTTTCTGGATAAGCCTGCACCGGGCTGGGATGACTAACGATATACCCATATTGGACCATGTCCCTTGAAGCTCATGCTACCCGCCAGGACCCATGGAGTAAACGGCAAGCGGGTGTAGCATAAAGAACGCCCAGACCCCAGCATCCTGGTCCCAGAGAAAAGGTGATAGAGGTTTCATTTCACCGGCTTAGGAAGTGGCTTTCTCTCACATACCTAAGCATCCAACTTCTCTTGCCTACCGTCAAGTCAGTAGTGACGGGCAACTTCAGGAGGGTAGTACCTGAAGTCCGGAGGGACCACAGAAGACGAAAAGTATCTCCAATCAAGATAAATACAACTTTAAAAGTTATATTTAAACAGACTGTATTTCAATTTGTTTAAAAGCTGGGTATAGCTGGGGGGGCTAGCAGGGGCCAGGTATAAACTCTAATTAATGCGTAAGTGAGTTCCTGTGAGGGTAGGGCCTGGCACTGACTGTTGTCTCCCCCACTTGCCCTAGCCCCTATAAGTACAAGAATTCCCCCCTTTGGAATAACAATGGGATTATTTGTGGAAAAATATTAAGAACTTCATGTGGGCTGAAACAAAGAAAGGATCCCCTAAGGACTAAATTCTAGGATAAGGGAGCTACACATCAAGGAAAAACATAAGCACCCTCCTAATACCCACCTCTTTTCTGTACTTTCTGGGAAAAAGAATCTGAGAGCTACTAGTGGGGAGGAAAAGATTCAGCAATGGTGGCTATGAAATTGAGGAGCCCTTAAAGTTCTGAATATTAAATGGGACAAATCTCAGCATACTAACAATATGATGGTCTCCCCTACTGAGAGCATATTCTTCTATAAAATATAACCAACCTAAAGGGGGGATAAGAGACTGGAACTATAGGAACAATTCATAGGAACTTTAAGAATATCTATGCTCCCTGTGAATATATACAATGAATGGATTATAAGTTTAACAAATGACGATTTAGGGGTAATTTCCGGTTTAAATATCCCTCCTATATGTATGGGGGATCTTCTATGCTAGTTCATTTTTTTTGCAACTTTTGCATGGTCAATTTGCTATAAATGTGTTAAAGCTTATCTTTGGTAGTTTCAAGACATAAGGATGCCTTCCATATTGGTTTATTAAATATAAAACTAAGAGCCATTGGAATTGAAATCTGGAGATACTGAACTGGTATAAAAGTACATATTAGTGTCTCCCTCTGTTGTTTTAACACGCTACATTAGGTAGGTTGGCCATTTACTTGGGAACATTAGAATATATAAATACCTATATTGTGGGGACTAAGAAAAAGATAAAACCTGAGTAATAAGGATTTAAGATATCTTCTAGCCAGAAATAAGGCCTCAGTTAATTGGCAGAATTTGATACTGCATGTTGACAACATAAGGTTATACCTACATTTAGTAAAGGCAGCAAATGTTTTTCTTTCTTTATTGTTTTATACATACACTTAATTTTTTTTTATTTTTTTTAAATTGTTACCCTATAACGGCAGGGATTGCACAACACTAAAGATATATGTAGAATATTCTTCTTTTCTACTCTTCACTAACAAATCTATCTCACTCTTATTTCACTTTCGCTCTTCTTAACACATGTATGGAAAAATATTTAAATAAAAGTAAAACTACTTCACCAAGCATGTCTTCTAGAAGCAAAAACCAGGAAAAAACATAATTTATGCTTACCTGATAAATTTATTTCTCTTGTAGTGTATCCAGTCCACGGATCATCCATTACTTGTGGGATATTCTCCTTCCCAACAGGAAGTTGCAAGAGGATCACCCACAGCAGAGCTGCTATATAGCTCCTCCCCCAACTGCCATATCCAGTCATTCGACCGAAACAAACAGAGAAAGGAGAAACCATAGGGTGCAGTGGTGACTGTAGTTTAATTAAAATTTAGACCTGCC
The DNA here is from genome assembly GCF_027579735.1 of Bombina bombina. NCBI lineage: Eukaryota > Metazoa > Chordata > Amphibia > Anura > Bombinatoridae > Bombina > Bombina bombina. The sequence goes on along the minus strand of NC_069503.1, from coordinate 710,681,601 downwards.
TTAAAAAGACAGAGCGGGCCGTGGACTGGATACACTACAAGAGAAATAAATTTATCAGGTAAGCATAAATTATGTTTTCTCTTGTTAAGTGTATCCAGTCCACGGATCATCCATTACTTGTGGGATACCAATACCAAAGCTAAAGTACACGGATGATGGGAGGGACAAGGCAGGATTAAACAGAAGGAACCACTGCCTGAAGAACCTTTCTCCCAAAAACAGCATCCGAGGAAGCAAAAGTATCAAATTTGTAAAATTTTGAAAAGGTGTGAAGCGAAGACCAAGTCGCAGCCTTGCAAATCTGTTCAACAGAGGCCTCATTTTTAAAGGCCCAGGTGGAAGCCACAGCTCTAGTAGAATGAGCTGTAATCCTTTCAGGGGGCTGCTGTCCAGCAGTCTCATAGGCTAGGCGAATTATGCTCCGAAGCCAAAAGGAAAGAGAGGTTGCCGAAGCTTTTTGACCTCTCCTCTGTCCAGAGTAAATGACAAACAGGGAAGACGTTTGATGAAAATCTTTAGTAGCTTGTAAGTAAAACTTCAAGGCACGGACTACGTCCAGATTATGTAAAAGACGTTCCTTCTTTGCAGAAGGATTAGGACACAATGATGGAACAACAATCTCTTGATTGATATTCTTGTTAGAAACCACCTTAGGTAAAAACCCAGGTTTGGTACGCAGAACTACCTTATCTGCATGAAAAATCAGATAAGGAGAATAACATTGTAAGGCAGATAGCTCAGAGACTCTGTGAGCCAAGGAAATAGCCATCAAAAACAGAACTTTCCAAGATAAAAGTTTAATATCAATGGAATGAAGGGGTTCAAACGGAACTCCTTGAAGAACTTTAAGAACCAAGTTTAAGCTCCACGGGGGAGCAACAGTTTTAAACACAGGCTTAATCCTAACCAAAGCCTGACAAAATGCCTGGACGTCTGGAACCTTGTGCAAAATAATAGACAGAGCCGAGATCTGGCCCTTTAAAGAACTAGCTGATAAGCCTTTGTCCAAACCCTCTTGGAGAAAGGACAATACCCTAGAAATCCTAACCTTACTCCATGAGTAACTCTTGGATTCACACCAATAAAGATATTTACGCCATATCTTATGGTAGATTTTCCTGGTGACAGGTTTTCGTGCCTGTATTAAGGTATCAATGACTGACTCGGAGAAGCCACGCCTTGATAGAATCAAGCGTTCAATCTCCATGCAGTCAGTCTCAGAGAAATTAGATTTGGATGATTGAAAGGACCTTGTATTAGAAGGTCCTGTCTCAGAGGCAGAGTCCATGGTGGAAGAGATGACATGTCCACTAGGTCTGCAAACCAGGTCCTGCATGGCCACGCAGGCGCTATCAGAATTACCGATGCTCTCTCCTGTTTGATTTTGGCAATCAGTCGAGGGAGCAGAGGAAACGGTGGAAACACATAAGCCAGGTTGAAGAACCAAGGAGCTGCTAGAGCATCTATCAGCATCGCTTCCGGGTCCCTGGACCTGGATCCGTAACAAGGAAGCTTGGCGTTCTGGCGAGACGCCATGAGATCCAGTTCTGGTTTGCCCCAACGATGGACCAGTTGAGCAAACACCTCCGGATGGAGTTCCCACTCCCCTGGATGAAAAGTCTGACGACTTAGAAAATCCGCCTCCCAGTTCTCTACGCCTGGGATGTGGATCGCTGACAGGTGGCAAGAGTGAGACTCTGCCCAGCGAATTATCTTTGAGACTTCTAACATCGCTAGGGAGCTCCTGGTTCCCCCTTGATGGTTGATGTAAGCCACAGTCGTGATGTTGTCCGACTGAAATCTGATGAACTTCAGGGTTGCTAACTGAGGCCAAGCTAGAAGAGCATTGAATATTGCTCTTAACTCCAGAATATTTATTGGGAGGAGTTTCTCCTCCTGAGTCCATGATCCCTGAGCCTTCAGGGAGTTCCAGACTGCACCCCAACCTAGAAGGCTGGCATCTGTTGTTACAATCGTCCAATCTGGCCTGCGAAAGGACATACCCTTGGACAGATGGACCCGAGATAGCCACCAGAGAAGAGAATCTCTGGTCTCTTGATCCAGATTTAGTAGAGGGGACAAATCTGAGTAATCCCCATTCCACTGACTTAGCATGCATAATTGCAGTGGTCTGAGATGCAGGCGCGCAAATGGCACTATGTCCATTGCCGCTACCATTAAGCCGATTACTTCCATGCACTGAGCCACTGACGGGCATGGAATGGAATGAAGGACACGGCAAACATTTAGAAGTTTTGATAACCTGGACTCCGTCAGGTAAATTTTCATCTCTACAGAATCTATAAGAGTCCCTAGAAAGGAGACTCTTGTGAGTGGGGATAGAGAACTCTTTTCCACGTTCACTTTCCACCCATGCAACCTCAGAAATGCCAGAACTATCTCTGTATGAGACTTGGCAATTTGAAAGCTTGACGCCTGTATCAGGATGTCGTCTAGATAAGGAGCCACCGCTATGCCTCGCGGTCTTAGAACCGCCAGAAGTGAGCCCAGAACCTTTGTAAAAATTCTCGGGGCTGTAGCCAACCTGAAGGGAAGAGCTACAAATTGGTAATGCCCGTCTAGAAAGGCAAACCTTAGGAACCGATGATGATCTTTGTGAATCGGTATGTGAAGGTAGGCATCCTTTAAGTCCACTGTGGTCATGTACTGACCCTCTTGGATCATGGGTAGGATGGTCCGAATAGTTTCCATTTTGAATGATGGAACTCTGAGGCATTTGTTTAAGATCTTTAGATCCAAAATTGGTCTGAAGGTTCCCTCTTTCTTGGGAACCACAAACAGATTTGAATAAAAACCCTGTCCTTGTTCCGTCCGCGGAACTGGATGGATCACTCCCATTACTAGGAGGTCTTGCACACAGCTTAGGAAAGCCTCTTTCTTTATCTGGTTTGCTGATAACCTTGAAAGATGAAATCTCCCTTGTGGAGGAGAAGCTTTGAAGTCCAGAAGATATCCCTGAGATATGATCTCCAACGCCCAGGGATCCTGAACATCTCTTGCCCACGCCTGGGCGAAGAGAGAAAGTCTGCCCCCCACTAGATCCGTTTCCGGACAGGGGGCCATTCCTTCATGCAGTCTTGGGGGCAGCAGCAGGCTTTCTGGCCTGCTTGCCCTTGTTCCAGGACTGCTTAGGTTTCCAGGCCTGTCTGGAATGAGCAACAGTTCCCTCTTGTTTTGAAGCGGAGGAAGTTGATGCTGCTCCTGCCTTGAAATTTCGAAAGGCACGAAAATTAGACTGTTTGGCCTTTGATTTGGCCCTGTCCTGAGGAAGGGTATGACCCTTATCTCCAGTAATGTCAGCAATAATTTCCTTCAAGCCAGGCCCGAATAAGGTCTGCCCCTTGAAAGGAATGTTGAGTAATTTAGACTTTGAAGTCACGTCAGCTGACCAGGATTTAAGCCATAGCGCCCTACGCGCCTGGATGGCGAATCCAGAATTCTTAGCCGTTAGTTTAGTCAAATGAACAATGGCATCAGAAACAAATGAGTTAGCTAGCTTAAGCGTTCTAAGCTTGTCAATAATTTCAGACAATGGAGCTGTATGGATGGCCTCTTCCAGGGCCTCAAACCAGAATGCCGCCGCAGCAGTGACAGGCGCAATGCATGCAAGGGGCTGTAAAATAAAACCTTGTTGAATAAACATTTTCTTAAGGTAACCCTCCAATTTTTTATCCATTGGATCAGAAAAAGCACAACTGTCCTCAACCGGGATAGTGGTATGCTTTGCTAAAGTAGAAACTGCTCCCTCCACCTTAGGGACCGTCTGCCACAAGTCCCGTGTAGTGGCGTCTATTGGAAACATTTTTCTAAATATAGGAGGTGGGGAAAAGGGCACACCCGGTCTATCCCACTCCTTGCTAATAATTTCTGTAAGCCTTTTAGGTATAGGAAAAACATCAGTACACACCGGCACCGCATAGTATTTATCCAGTCTACACAATTTGTCTGGTACTGCAACTGTGTTACAGTCATTCAGAGCAGCTAATACCTCCCCAAGCAATACACGGAGGTTCTCAAGCTTAAATTTAAAATTAGAAATCTCTGAATCAGGTTTCCCCGAGTCAGAGATGTCACCCACAGACTGAAGCTCTCCGTCCTCATGTTCTGCATATTGTGACGCAGTATCAGACATGGCTCTTACAGCATTTGCGTGCTCTGTATCTCTTCTAACCCCTGAGCTATCGCGCTTGCCTCTTAATTCAGGCAATCTGGATAATACCTCTGACAGGGTATTATTCATGATTGCAGCCATGTCCTGCAAGGTAATCGCTATGGGCGTCCCTGATGTAATTGGCGCCATACTAGCGTGCGTCCCCTGAGCGGGAGGTGAAGGGTCTGACACGTGGGGAGAGTTAGTCGGCATAACTTCCCCCTCGACAGAACCCTCTGGTGAAAATTCTTTTATAGATAAAGACTGATCTTTACTGTTTAAGGTGAAATCAATACATTTAGTACACATTCTCCTATCGGCCTCCACTATAGCTTTCAAACATAATGAACAAGTAGTTTCCCCTGTGTCAGACATGTTTAAACAGACTAGCAATGAGACTAGCAAACTTGGTAAACACTTTAAAACAAGTTTACAAGCAATATAAAAAACGTTACTGCGCCTTTAAGAAACACAAATTTTGTCAAAATTTGAAATAACAGTGAAAAAAGGCAGTTACACTAACGAATTTTTACAGTGTATGTAACAAGTTAGCAGAGCATTGCACCCACTTGCAAATGGATGATTAACCCCTTAATACCAAAAACGGAATAATAAATGACAAAAACATTTTTCAAACAGTCACAACAACTGCCACAGCTCTACTGTGGCTTTTTACCTCCCTCAAAAACGACTTTGAAGCCTTTTGAGCCCTTAAGAGATGTCCTGGATCATGCAGGAAGAAGCTGGAAGTCTGTGTCTGTAATTTTTGCTGCGCAAAAAGCGCTAAAATAGGCCCCTCCCACTCATATTACAACAGTGGAAAGCCTCAGGAAACTGTTTCTAGGCAAAATTCATGCCAGCCATGTGGAAAAAACTAGGCCCCAATAAGTTTTATCACCAAACATATATAAAAAACGATTAAACATGCCAGCAAACGCTTTATATTACACTTTTATAAGAGTATGTATCTCTATTAATAAGCCTGATACCAGTCGCTATCACTGCATTTAAGGCTTTACTTACATTATTCCGGTATCAGCAGCATTTTCTAGCAAATTCCATTCCTAGAAAAATATTTAACTGCACATACCTTATTGCAGGAAAACCTGCACGCCATTCCCCCTCTGAAGTTACCTCACTCCTCAGAATATGTGAGAACAGCAATGGATCTTAGTTACTTCTGCTAAGATCATAGAAAACGCAGGCAGATTCTTCTTCTAAATACTGCCTGAGATAAACAGTACGCTCCGGTACCATTTAAAAATAACAAACTTTTGATTGAAGAAATAAACTAAGTATAAAACACCACTCTCCTCTTACGACCTCCATCTTTGTTGAGAGTTGCAAGAGAATGACTGGGTATGGCAGTTGAGGGAGGAGCTATATAGCAGCTCTGCTGTGGGTGATCCTCTTGCAACTTCCTGTTGGGAAGGAGAATATCCCACAAGTAATGGATGATCCGTGGACTGGATACACTTAACAAGAGAAAAAGGGAATAGATTCTCACTAGAACCCCATGGGTGAGTAACTGAAGTGAGTAATATACAGAACTCTAATAATGAAGACTTAATTAAACAACTTGATGCACTTTTCACACCTAAATTTGACTTAATACAGAATAACATAACTTCACTAACACTTGAGGTGAAACAGTTTGCAGCCAGACTTACGCAGAGCAAAGAATTTCAGATATTGAGGGGGAAAAAAGAGGTCTATCTTACACTGTAATTCAAGAGACATGGTTTATCAAAATAATTATATTTTATGTTGTAGAAACGCAGGTTTGGTTTTTTGTAGTACTGACGTTATTTTTGTAGTACTGACTGTTTACTTGAATCACTGTTTTTTTTTTTCAATTTTGTATTTGACATGAAATATTAATAAACCTTTTTAAAAAAAAATAAAAAAAATAACACCACAATTACAATATATTTAATTTTTTGCAACGTGAAATTGTATTATTTTTATTAGCAAGTATTAGGAGTAAGAACTGATACTGATAACATAAAAAAACATACTGTTGACACACGTGTATCTTCTAATGTATACATAAACACACACTGCCCCCTGCCACCTGAAAGTAGAAATAAGACAAGTTACAAATATTAAAATAAATAATGTTTCATAAATATGTAAACAAGGCATCTTTTCCTGGTTGATATATTGGTTGTATAATCTTTAAATAGCTTTATTTTTTTCAAATTTGAGTGTGGTTCTATCTTTCAATAACCTAGGTATTTAAAAAAAACAACAAAAACTTTTCACTCAAACTTCTGGGTTTGAAGGGATATAAAAGTTATAGGTAATAAATGTAGAAACCGAGAGAGAATGGTGTGCCCAAGCACACAAAACATCCCATAGGGAGTGCTTCCTACTTACTCCAGAGCTTAAAAATAAAACAATATAAACAAACTGAACATAAAGTATATAATCCGGAATAGGCAGCTCACTGCCAAAGGATCGTCGGATCCTGGTACTTGACAATCTGCAGAAAGATAAACAGAGGCGCCACAATGGCCTAGTACCACCAAAACAGATGATATGGATGGATAAAGTTGGAAATATACTCACAAGCGTGATGCACCCAATAGTGCTAATGGGGCAGGCTGGAACTTTGCAGTAGTCCAGCTCACTGTTACCAACCGACTGTCATATCGGTGGTACTAGGCCATTGTTGTGCATCTGTTTATCTTTCTGCAGGTAATAAATGTAGATAATTAAGAATAAATATAGAAATAAAAACCAAGCATGTAAATCTAATTTAAAATAAACAATAATTTAATACCAGCCCTATGAGCTTTTGTTTGTGAGTTATGTTTCATAATTATCTAAGCTAATTTATTTTAATTCAAATGGCTATTTATGTTACCCAAAAACAATAACAACCTTGTACAAAAATACACAATACTTCGGGGTCATGGACAATGTTTTGCTTGTTATTAGATAAATGAACTATAATGTTTTAAAGTGACATGAAACCCGAGATACAGAATACAATTAATAATTAATATTCTTTGTTGAAGAGATATCTAGATAGGTAGTGTGTGTCATGTCTGGAGCGCTACATGACAGGAAATATCTAGTGCTCTTGCTAATGTATGACATTGTTGCAAAACTACTGCCATATTGTAATGCAGACACGTGCATGCTCTTAATCTTACCTTCCTGCTTTTCAACAAAGGATAACAAGAAAACAAAGAAAATGTTATAATAGAAGTAAATTGGAAAGTTGTTTACATTTGTATGCTCTAGCTGAATCATGAAAGAAAAACTTTGGGTTTTTATGTCCCTTAAAAAGAGACACTAAAGCCAAAATTAAAGTTTCATGATTCAGATTAATACTTCAGTTTAATAATCTTCCCAATATATTGCTTTTATAAAAATCTGCACATTCTCTTTTATATGTACACTTTCTAAGGTTCCATCTCCTACTGAGCATGTGCAAAAGTGCACAGTTTATATGTATTTCTATTTTGTGACAGGCTGATGGCTGTCACATGATACAACGGGAGGGAAAAATGGATTAAAGGGACAGTCTACTCCAGAATTTGTATTGTTTAAAAATATAGATAATCCCCTTATCACCCATTCTCCAGTTCTGCACAGCCAACATGGTTATATTATTATTATTATACTTTATTTATGAAGCACCAACATATTCCGCAGCGCTGTCCATGGATACAATTTATTTAAATAAAACAATAATATAAAACTTGTAAGAGACTTTTTACCTCTGCGATTACTTTGTATCTAAGCCTCTTTTGACAGCCCCCTTATCACTGACTTGCATTTTAGCCAATTAGTGCTGTGTCGTGCACAACTGCATGGGAGAGCACAATGTTATCTATATGGCCCACATGGATTAGCTAATAAAAAAGCAAGTGAGAAGAGTCTGTCTGTAGTGGCTTAGAAACAGGCAGACATTTAGAGGTTTAAATGTTATAAAGTATAATAATATAACAATGTTGGTTGTGCAAAGCTGGAGAATGGGTAGTATACGCATTATTTAGCTTTTCTTTCATGTAATTAGCAAGAGTCCATGAGCTAGTGACGTATGGGATATACATTCCTACCAGGAGGGGCCAAGTTTCCCAAACCTCAAAATGCCTATAAATACACCCCTCACCACACCCACAAATCAGTTTTACAAACTTTTGGTGAAGTAAGTAAACTTGGTGAAGTAAGTTTGTGCTAGATTCTACGTTGATATGCGCTCCGCAGCAGGTTGGAGCCCGGTTTTCCTCTCAGCGTGCAGTGAATGTCAGAGGGATGTGAGGAGAGTATTGTCTATTTGAATTCAATGATCTCCTTCTACGGGGTCTATTTCATAGGTTCTCTGTTATCGGTCGTAGAGATTCATCTCTTACCTCCCTTTTCAGATCGACGATATACTCTTATATATATATACCATTACCTCTGCTGATTTTCGTTTCAGTACTGGTTTGGCTTTCTACAACATGTAGATGAGTGTCCTGGGGTAAGTAAGTCTTATTTTCTGTGACACTCTAAGCTATGGTTGGGCACTTTTTTATAAAGTTCTAAATATATGTATTCAAACATTTATTTGCCTTGACTCAGGATGTTCAACATTCCTTATTTCAGACAGTCAGTTTCATATTTGGGATAATGCATTTGAATAAATCATTTTTTTCTTACCTTAAAATTTGACTTTTCCCTGTGGGCTGTTAGGCTCGTGGGGGCTGAAAATGCTTCATTTTATTGCGTCATTCTTGGCGCGGACTTTTTTGGCGCAAAATTTTTTTCTGTTTCCGGCGTCATTTTTGTCGTTCTTTTGCGCCAAAAGTGTCGGCGTTCCGGATGTGGCGTCATTCTTGGCGCCAAAAGCATTTAGGCGCCAAATAATGTGGGCGTCTTTTTTGGCGCTAAAAAAATATGGGCGTCACTATTGTCTCCACATTATTTAAGTCTCATTATTTATTGCTTCTGGTTGCTAGAAGCTTGTTCACTGGCATTTTTTCCCATTCCTGAAACTGTCATTTAAGGAATTTGATCAATTTTGCTTTATATGTTGTTTGTTCTATTACATATTGCAAGATGTGCCACGTTGAAACTGAGTCAGAAGATACTTCTGGAAAATCGCTGCCTGGTGCTGGAGCTACCAAAGCTAAGTGTATCTGCTGTAAACTTTTGGTAGCTGTTCCTCCAGCTGTTGTTTGTATTGAATGTCATGACAAACTTGTTAATGCAGATAATATTTCCTTTAGTAAAGTTATATTACCTGTTGCTGTTCCGTCAACATCTAATACTCAGAGTGTTCCTGATAACATAAGAGATTTTGTTTCTAAATCCATTAAGAAGGCTATGTCTGTTATTCCTCCTTCTAGTAAACGTAAAAAGTCTTTTAAAACTTCTCATTTTTCAGATGAATTTTTAAATGAACATCATCATTTTGATTCTGATAATGGTTCTTCTGGTTCAGAGGATTCTGTCTCAGAGGTTGATGCTGATAAATCTTCATATTTATTTAAAATGGAATTTATTCGTTCTTTACTTAAAGAAGTCCTAATTGCATTAGAAATTGAGGATTCTGGTCCTCTTGATACTAAATCTAAACGTTTAGATAAGGTTTTTAAATCTCCTGTAGTTATTCCAGAAGTTTTTCCTGTTCCTGGTGCTATTTCTGAAGTAATTTCCAGGGAATGGAATAATTTGGGTAATTCATTTACTCCTAAACGTTTTAAGCAATTATATCCGGTGCCATCTGACAGATTAGAGTTTTGGGACAAAATCCCTAAGGTTGATGGGGCTGTCTCTACTCTTGCTAAGCGTACTACTATTCCTACGGCAGATGGTACTTCCTTTAAGGATCCTTTAGATAGGAAAATTGAGTCCTTTCTAAGAAAAGCTTACTTGTGTTCAGGTAATCTTCTTAGACCTGCTATATCTTTAGCGGATGTTGCTGCAGCTTCAACTTTTTGGTTAGAAGCTTTAGCGCAACAAGTAACAGATCATAATTCTCATAGCATTATTATTCTTCTTCAACATGCTAATAATTTTATTTGTGATGCCATCTTTGATATCATTAGAGTTGATGTCAGGTATATGTCTCTAGCTATTTTAGCTAGAAGAGCTTTATGGCTTAAAACTTGGAATGCTGATATGTCTTCTAAGTCTACTCTGCTTTCCCTTTCTTTCCAGGGTAATAAATTATTTGGTTCTCAGTTGGATTCTATTATCTCAACTGTTACTGGAGGGAAAGGAACTTTTTTACCACAGGATAAAAAATCTAAAGGTAAATTTAGGTCTAATAATTGTTTTTGTTCCTTTCGTCACAACAAGGAACAAAAGCCTGATCCTTCATCCTCAGGAGCGGTATCAGTTTGGAAACCATCTCCAGTCTGGAATAAATCCAAGCCTTTTAGAAAATCAAAGCCAGCTCCTAAGTCCACATGAAGGTGCGGCCCTCATTCCAGCTCAGCTGGTAGGGGGCAGATTACGTTTTTTCAAAGAAATTTGGATCAATTCAGTTCACAATCTTTGGATTCAGAACATTGTTTCAGAAGGGTACAGAATTGGCTTCAAGATAAGGCCTCCTGCAAAGAGATTTTTTTCTTTCCCGTGTCCCAGTAAATCCAGCAAAGGCTCGAGCATTTCTGAAATGTGTTTCAGATCTAGAGTTGGCTGGAGTAATTATGTCAGTTCCAGTTCTGGAACAGGGGCTGGGGTTTTATTCAAATCTCTTCATTGTACCAAAGAAGGAGAATTCCTTCAGACCAGTTCTGGATCTAAAAATATTGAATTGTTATGTAAGGATACCAACATTCAAAATGGTAACTGTAAGGACTATCCTGCCTTTTGTTTAGAAAGGGCATTATATGTCTACAATAGATTTACAGGATGCATATCTGCATATTCCGATTCATCCAGATTATCCCTCCCTCTCTCGACTTGTGTTGTTTCTTCAAGATCATGGTTGGAGGATCAATTTACCAAAAAGTTCATTGATTCCTCAGACAAGGGTAACCTTTTTAGGTTTCCAGATAGATTCAGTGTCCATGATTCTATCTTTGACAGACAAGAGACGTCTAAAATTGATATCAGCTTGTCGAAACCTTCAGTCACAATCATTCCCTTCGGTAGCCTTATGCATGGAAATTCTAGGTCTTATGACTGCTGCATCGGACGCGATCCCCTTTGCTCATTTTCACATGCGACCTCTTCAGCTCTGTATGCTGAACCAGTGGTGCAGGGATTACACAAAGATATCTCAATTAATATCTTTAAAACCGATTGTACGACACTCTCTGACGTGGTGGACAGATCACCATTGTTTAGTTCAGGGGGCTTCTTTTGTTCTTCCGACCTGGACTGTAATTTCAACAGATGCAAGTCTGACAGGTTGGGGAGCTGTTTGGCGGTCTCTGACAGCACAAGGGGTTTGGGAATCTCAGGAGGTGAGATTACCGATCAATATTTTGGAACTCCGTGCAATTTTCAGAGCTCTTCAGTCTTGGCCTCTTCTAAAGAGAGAATCGTTCATTTGTTTTCAGACAGACAATGTCACAACTGTGGCATACATCAATCATCAAGGAGGGACTCACAGTCCTCTGGCTATGAAAGAAGTATCTCGAATTCTGATATGGGCAGAATCCAGCTCCTGTCTAGTTTCTGCGGTTCATATCCCAGGTATAGACAATTGGGAAGCGGATTATCTCAGTCGCCAAACATTGCATCCGGGCGAATGGTCTCTTCACCCAGAGGTATTTCTTCAGATTGTTCAAATGTGGGGACTTCCAGAAATAGATCTGATGGCCTCTCATCTAAACAAGAAACTTCCCAGGTATCTGTCCAGATCCAGGGATCCTCAAGCGGAAGCAGTGGATGCATTGTCACTTCCTTGGAAGTATCATCCTGCCTATATCTTTCCGCCTCTAGTTCTTCTTCCAAGAGTAATCTCCAAGATTCTGAAGGAATGCTCGTTTGTTCTGCTGGTAGCTCCAGCATGGCCTCACAGGTTTTGGTATGCGGATCTTGTCCGGATGGCCTCTTGCCAACCGTGGACTCTTCCGTTAAGACCAGACCTTCTGTCGCAAGGTCCTTTTTTCCATCAGGATCTCAAATCCTTAAATTTAAAGGTATGGAGATTGAACGCTTGATTCTTAGTCAAAGAGGTTTCTCTGACTCTGTGATTAATACTATGTTACAGGCTCGTAAATCTGTATCTAGGGAGATATATTATAGAGTCTGGAAGACTTATATTTCTTGGTGTCTTTCTCATCATTTTTTCTGGCATTCTTTTAGAATTCCGAGAATTTTACAGTTTCTTCAGGATGGTTTGTCTGCAAGTTCCTTGAAAGGACAAATCTCTGCTCTTTCTGTTCTTTTTCACAGAAAGATTGCTAATCTTCCTGATATTCATTGTTTTGTACAAGCTTTGGTTCGTATAAAACCTGTCATTAAGTCAATTTCTCCTCCTTGGAGTTTAAATTTGGTTCTGGGGGCTCTTCAAGCTCCTCCGTTTGAACCTATGCATTCATTGGACATTAAATTACTTTCTTGGAAAGTTTTGTTCCTTTTGGCGATCTCTTCTGCCAGAAGAGTTTCTGAATTATCTGCTCTTTCTTGTGAGTCTCCTTTTCTGATTTTTCTCCAGGATAAGGCGGTGTTGCGAACTTCTTTTAAATTTTTACCTAAGGTTGTGAATTCCAACAACATTAGTAGAGAAATTGTGGTTCCTTCCTTATGTCCTAATCCTAAGAATTCTAAGGAGAAATCACTACATTCTTTGGATGTAGTTAGAGCTTTGAAATATTATGTTGAAGCTACTAAGAATTTCCGAAAGACTTCTAGTCTATTTGTTATCTTTTCCAGTTCTAGGAAAGGTCAGAAGGCCTCTGCCATTTCTTTGGCGTCTTGGTTGAAATCTTTAATTCATCATGCTTATGTCGAGTCGGGTAAAACTCCGCCTCAAAGGATTACAGCTCATTCTACTAGGTCTGTTTCTACTTCCTGGGCATTTAGGAATGAAGCTTCGGTTGATCAGATTTGCAAAGCAGCAACTTGGTCTTCTTTGCATACTTTTACTAAATTCTACCATTTTGATGTGTTTTCTTCTTCTGAAGCTGTTTTTGGTAGAAAAGTACTTCAGGCAGCTGTTTCAGTTTGAATCTTCTGCTTATAATTTCAGTTTTTTTCATTATAAAATTTAAACTTTATTTTGGGTGTGGATTATTTTTCAGCGGAATTGGCTGTCTTTATTTTATCCCTCCCTCTCAAGTGACTCTTGCGTGGAAAGATCCACATCTTGGGTAGTCATTATCCCATACGTCACTAGCTCATGGACTCTTGCTAATTACATGAAAGAAAACATAATTTATGTAAGAACTTACCTGATAAATTCATTTCTTTCATATTAGCAAGAGTCCATGAGGCCCACCCTTTTTGTGGTGGTTATGATTTTTTTGTATAAAGCACAATTATTCCAATTCCTTATTTTTTATGCTTTCACACTTTTTTCTTATCACCCCACTTCTTGGCTATTCGTTAAACTGATTTGTGGGTGTTGTGAGGGGTGTATTTATAGGCATTTTGAGGTTTGGGAAACTTTGCCCCTCCTGGTAGGAATGTATATCCCATACGTCACTAGCTCATGGACTCTTGCTAATATGAAAAAAATGAATTTATCAGGTAAGTTCTTACATAAATTATGTTTTTAAACAATTTTGGTGTAGACTGTCCCTTTAAAATAAAATCTAAAATTAAAAATTCCACATGTGCTATTTTTTGTAATTTAGTGATAAAATAATGTCAGATTATATATTGTAAAATCTAAAAGTACCTACTTAATCCTTACAGATGTTGATACAAAATCTAGTCGTATCATGAAACAAAGCAATATAATTTTTGATCAGCAATTTTAGGGTATTATGGGGAGTAGTAGTTAGGGTTAATTGTGTTGAGTATGCATTAAAGTCATTATACTACTATACAACTATACTATATTTTATTGTAATACAATGATATATTGTTTTAATGCATTACAGCGTGGCATCCATCCATACCCCAATTTGGCAATGACTGGGTGAGTGGCATCACTCAGGACAGTAGGACATAAACAGGACCAGTAGATAGAATAGGCTTCAATAAGAATGTGTGAAGTTTCATTTACATTTATTTATTCAATTCTAATGTAATAAAATAAAGTTGTAAATAAATATAATGGCATGAAAAGTGTTGAACAATTTTTATGTCATAGTATATATTATGTTTATTTTATATTGAACTTTTATATATTTCACTGGGTCATAAAATAGGGACCATGCTGGTTATTATCCATATGACTGAGCCCCTGAGTCCCTTTTACTTTCTTTCTGGTTTGAAAATTACTGAATAAGGCATGAACATTTTCTTTCTAACATGCAAAATCACACCGATTACAAGTTTTGCGCTATAGAGGGTATTTAACAAACGCAAAAAAAGTTGCGTTATTTCACCCTCCATAGCGCTGCCATTACAAGTTTTTGAAAAGCCGCCTTGTGCATGCGATATGGTTGCATTGAGCTCCATACCGCACAAAATACAAGCACTGCTTTGACGTGCTCGTGCACGCATTCTCCATAGACATCAATGGGGAGAGAGTGTCAGATAAAAAACTAACACCTGCGATCGTGGAATGAAAAGCTCCGTAATGCAGCCCCATTGATGTCTATGGGGAAAAAAAAGTTACCTTTAAACCTAACACCCTAACATAAACCCCAATTCTAAAAACCCCTAATCTGCTGCCCCTGACATCGCCGCCACCGAAATAAATCTATTAACCCCTAATCTGCTGCTCCCGATATCGCCGCCACCAAAATAAATCTATTAACTCCTAATCTTCCGCTCCAGATATTACCGCCAATATACTAAAGTTATTAACCTCTACATTGCACCCCAACATTGCCCACAATATAAAAAAGATATTAACGCCTATTCCGCCACTCCCCGACATTGCCGTCACTAAATAAAGCTATTAACCCCTAAACCTCTGGCCTCCCACATCACTACCACTAAATAAACATATTAACCCGAAACCACCAGCCCCCCACATTGCAACAACCTAAATTAAACTATTACCCCCTAAACCTAACCCTAAACCTAACGCCCCCTAGCTTTAACATAATTAAAATAGAGCTAAATTAAAGTTACTATTATTAACTAAATAATACCTATTTAAAACTAAATACATACTTACCTGTGAAATAAAACCTAAGCTAGCTACAATATAACTAATGGTTACATTGTAGCTAGCTTAGGTTTTATTTTTATTTCACAGGTAAGTTTGTATTTATTTTAACTAGGTAGACTAGTTAGTACATAGTTATTAACTGTTTACTAACTACCTAGATAAAATAAATACAAACTTACCTGTGAAATAAAACCTAAGCTGCCTTACACTAAAACCTAACATTACAAAAATAAAAAACCTACCATTACAAAAAATAAAAAACACTAAAATTGCAAAAAATAAAAAAACTACCATTACAAAAAATAACAAACGAAATTATACAAAACAATAAAAATTATTCCTATTCTAATACCCTGTTTAAAAAAAAAAAAACACCCCAAAATAAAAAACCCTAATCCTATAATATAAAAGGCCAAGTGCGTTTGTCCAAAGTTGTCATGCGCAGTAGAGACAGCACAGGACAACCACATCTGGCCTTATCTTACATGCTGTTTGCAGCGAAAGTGGGCGTGACCGCCGGGAACGTGGGCGTGACCGGGCGTGGTGGGGCGTGGGAGAGGGGAGAGAAATAGAAAGAGAGGGGCATAGACAAAAAAGATAGGAAAGAGCTAAAGAGAGGGGGAAGAGCAGAAGAGAGGGGAACGTGCAGAAGAGAGGGGGGAGAGAGAGCAAAATAGAGGGGAAAGAGTAAAAGAGAGGGGAAAGAGCAAAATAGAGGGAAGAGAGAGAAAAATAGAAGGGGGAGAGAGAGCAAAAGAGAGGGGGGAGAGAGAGCAATAGAGAGGGGGAGAAAGAGCAATAGAGAGGGGAGAGAGCAATAGAGAGGGGGAGAGAGAAAAAGAGAGGGGGAGAGAGAGCAAAAGAGAGGGGGGAGAGAGCAATAAAGAGGGGGAGAGAGCGAGCAAAAGAGAGGGATGGAAATAGAGAGCAAAAGATAGGGGAGAGAGTGAGCAAAAGAGAGGGGGGAGAGAGAGCAAAAGAGAGGGATGGAGAGAAAGAGCAAAAGAGAGGGATGGAGAGAGAGAGCTTAAAAGAGAGGGAGAGAGAGATGCGCAAAAGAGTGGGGGAGAGAGAGAGCACAAAAGAGAGGGGGAGAGAGAGCACGCAAAAGAGGGGGGAGAGAGAGTGCAAAAGAGAGAGAAAATGCAAAAGAGAGGGGGAGAGAGAGAGCGTAAAAGAGAGGGGGAGACAGAGCGCAAAAGAGAGGGGGAGAGAGAGCAAAAGAGAGGGGGGAGAGATAAAGCAAAAAAGAGGGGTAGAGAGGGAGCAAAAGAGAGGGGGGAGAGAGAGTGCAAAAGAGAGGTGGCGCGAGAGAGAGCGCAAAAGAGAGGGGGAGAGAGCACAAAAGAGAGCGGGGAGATAGAGAGCAAAAGAGAGGGGGGAGAGGGAGAGCAAAAGAGAGGTGGAGCGAGAGAGAGCGCAAAAGAGAGGGGGAGAGAGTGCAAAAGAGAGTGGGAGAGAGCACAAAAGAGAGGGGGAGAGAGAGAGCAAGGGGTGGGACCACTGTATTGCAAAAAATGGCCCATGTGAACGGGCTTTAGGACTAGTCTATAATAAACTACCAAGGGCCCTTAAAAGGGCCTTTTGTAGGCCCTTAAAAGGGCCTTTTGTAGGGCATTGCCCTGAAGAAATCAGCTCTTTTTCTACAAAAGAAAAACATACACCCCCTAACAGTATACAAACCCCCACCCCCCAAACCCACAAAATAAAAATTAAGTAAAACCTAATCTACCCATTGCCCTGAAAAGGGCATTTGTGGGGCATTCCGCTCTTTTGCTGCCCATTAAAAATAAAAAATGGCTATGCTAAAAAAAAATCCCTGTATAGAGGTTGTGATAATAGACTGCGCTAGAACAAGAGGGTATAAACTAGTGGGTTAAAAGGAACTTCCTCTAAAAGGTCCCAAAAGATAGTGCACAAGAAAAGATATAACACACCAGCGCCAGAGTATGGCTGAAATACCCAAAGAAAACAAGATAATGTAGTAAAATGAATATTTATTACTGAGCTAAAAAATAAACAAATATAAAACAGTTAAATTTGTAAAACTGATATCAAAACCGTTGGTAAAAAAAAAATCCCACCCCAAAACGAAAAAAAAACATTACCCAAAATAACAAACAAATTATCCAAAATAATAACAATTATTCCTATTCTAATACCCATTTAAAAAAAAAAAACATCCCAAAATAAAAGAAACCTAATCTTTAATAAACTACCAATATCCCTTAAAAGGGCCTTTTGTAGGGCATTGCCATAAAGAAATCAGCTCTTTTTCTAAAAAAAAATACAAAGACCCACTAACATTACAAACCCCCAAATTAAAAAAAATATAAAAAAAACTAATCTACCCATCTTCTTTATCCCTGTGGAGGCAGAGCGGTCAATGCGCGGAGGTGGAGGTCCAATGCGGAGGTCCCAGGCGGAGGTCCAGGCGGAAGGCCATCGATCCGATCATATGCCACACACTGAGGATTGAAATGCAAGGTACCCCTTTGATATTGGGGGTACCATTGCATTTCTTTTGGCTAAAAAATTTAAATCAGACAATAGGAATTAGGGCTGCTAAAATCCTATTGGCTGTTCAAATCAGCCAATAGGATTTAAGCAGCTCTCATTCTATTGGCTGATTTGAAACAACAACCCCATTTTCAGCATTCAAACTCAAATGCAAAACTTGTAAACTACTTGTGAGATAGCTGTGATTTACAAAGTATTCATGTTCCTTGTTTGCAGGGTGGATAAAAATCAATGATTTAAAAAATGTGGGTTTTTTTTTAATTGAAATCAGGTTGTTATTTTAATTTAAATCTGATTTGCTTTTGTTTTTTTATGTTCTTTGAGGGAAAATCTATCTAAAGATAATTTTCCGTTTTAGATACATTATAGGTTATTCATCCTGTAACAAGGATTAGTTTTTTTTTAATTATGTAGAATGAGGCTGTATAATTCACAATGCCAAGCTCTCCCAGAAGTTTCTGTACATTATTTTGGCAAATTGTTCTATCTAGAAGATATCACAGATCCTTGGTTTTGCAGTTTTTAAAACTGTGAATTTGTGCGTGCAGAGATAACGTCTCTTCTTCACAGCAAAAATGTTATAAAATACAGAGTTGAGAAAAAAACATTAAATCCCATAATTTCTCTGCAAATCTATGTACACAGAATCAACCCATTACCTTTTAATGGGACACCAAATTCAAAGTTAAACTTTCATGATTCAGAGCATGCAATTAAAAAAGTAAAATAAAATAAAAAACTTTCCAATTTAATTTCCTGATATGACTGTAAAACTAATCTGAAAAGTTATTATTCTAAAAATGAAACTTTCATGATATTTAAATCATATACACAATGGGGCCTATTTATCAAAGGTCTTGCGGACCTGATCCGACAGTGCGGATCAGGTCCGCAAGACCTCGCTGAATACGGAGAGCAATACGCTCTCCATATTCAGCATTGCACCAGCAGCTCACAAGATTAATCGGCCGCCAGCAGGGGGGGTCAATCAACCCAATCGTACTAGATCAGGTTGATATCCGGTGATTCCTGTCCGCCTCATCAGAGCAGGCGGACAGGGTTATGGAGCAGCGGTCTTTAGGACGCTGCTTCATAACTGCTGTTTCTAGCGAGTCTGAAGACTTGCCAGAAACACGGGCCCACAAGCTCTATTCGGAGCTTGATAAATGGGCCCCCATGCATGTTGGAGTGGTAGAGTGCGTGAGAACACAGTATTGTTGATGCCAGGTTGCCATGGAGATAATGGAGCCATGGTGGAAGGTTGTGACATATTTAAGTTACAGGATGGAGCGAGTGCACCTTAAAAATATTTGGATATAGTGAACTGAATAATATTTGAGTGATAAGGAATATGCTCTACACCCTTCTGAGAGATAGCAATTCCTCCAAATTGTTATCGATGTGAAATAGAAAAAGAACAGGTGAAGGGGAGCCGTTTAGAAAATATATTTTAGTTTTAAAAAATATATATATATATATTAAAAAAGTGCTTTGAATCGTATTATAACGTGATAGCTAAACTGATGTTGAATTTACAGAATTTGTATATGTTAAGTAAGGTGGTAAAATAATAGAGTTGTAAAGGTTAATATATGTAATAAAAGTAATAAAAAAGAAAAGTAAGACAAGGGTAATGTACAAAATGTGACAATTTTTATATTGTACAAGGTAGCCAATATAAGTTGTAACAGTTACAAGTAGAAAAAATTACAAGAAATACAAGAAATAAGCTGGTTTAAAAATAACAAATTTAAAAAGACATAAAATATATGTTTACACACTGTATATGTGGCTTGTGTGTATCTCACTGCAGTGGATAAAAAAGCTTTTGTAAAAAATTCTATCTTACAGCTCAAGTAAGGTAGGGTATTTATGTGAGCTGTTGATTATTAGAACAGTGCCTTATAAACACTTTTTGTTAAAAGTACCTTAGAAAGTAGTGGTTCCCAAAACTACTTAGTGGTATAGTGGGATCCGTTGGAATGCATTCATATGGATACGCTATTAGTAATAGCTAAAAAGGGTTCTTTTGTAGATGGTGGTGTGGTCTCAATACTATTTATCAGTATGGACTCCGGTCTGGTAGCAGGTATCTAATTCCAAATGGAGTTTTCTTTGTTAGAAAGTCTTATGGGGTTTCCTGTAGCTTGCGGTGTCCCAATACTCTTTGTCAGTATGGACTGTACTTCGCAAATGAGGTGTAAAATTCTTTAGGTGTTCCTGTGTCCCAATACTCTCTGTCAGTATGGACTTCTGGATCCTTAGCTGGAATCGTGTATAGCAGCACCAGTGAGTAGTAGCAGTTGGATTTCCTCGGGTGAACTAATGTTCTGCAGCACCAGTAATGTAGCAGCAGTAGGATTTCTTACGATCCGTTTGGCGGCAAAAACGGGTTCAAATTTCAAATTACCGGCTTTTTTCTGATGTGACCGGCTATTTTTGACTGAACGTTTTTTGCAATATAACCGTTTTTTTCAAAAACACCTGGTTAAAGGTACAATGTTTCAGAGTGTAGGCAGCTCTACGCGTTTCGGCCGTAGCCTTTATCAAGATGCCATTGAACACTCTGAGGGGCATTTATAAAGGGCAGTGTAGATTGCTATTGGATATCATTGGTGGGCAATCTGTGTTACTATTGGGTGCTTGTGACCACTATCAGCCAATAGAACAGGCTATAGAAAAAATATATACTGAAAAGGAATTTTGATAATTGTAAGGTGATAAACCTGTGATAGGATTCACATTTTGTGTAGTAAAAAATGAAGTAAAGTTTGTATCAGGCAAAGTTTTTTTATAGCTAGTTATGTTAGAGTACGGTATTTTGTAAATTATAATATACAGGTCCAAAATGTCAAAGTAAAAATTGTTATGCGAAAAATAATGATATGCGAAAAAACAAATGATCTGCGAAAAACAATTTTGAATCTTCATTCCTAAAAAATGTGTCTACTAATATGGATCTAAATGCTCAAATATTAAGGCATTAGTGATTTAGATAAAGTGTGGTGTTGAGGGAGGTTTTTTTATTCTTAAAAAGGTTTGTGATTATTGTTTATCTTTTTTATCAATCTATATTTGGAATAGTTGTTCTTTGTGTTAGATCGGTGTTGATAATATTGATTTTTATAAAGAAATGGAGATTTTTTGGATTAGTGAAAAAGGGGCAAAATAAACTATTAGGTTACACTAAATACTAATGATTAGTTTTATATTCCAAAAATTAAAGGATTTAGAAGGGCTGATTATTATGTGGTATTTAAATCGTGGATCTTAAAGTGGAGAAAGGGGGGGCAAAATAAACTATATTTTAATTAGATAATGTAAATATCGTTGTGTATAAGTTTATTTATTATTTGTTTTAATTAAATGGGAAATGATATTTCTAGGATGGTGTTATTACATATTTACATTTATATTTTAATTTATATTTTAATAGAAAATCTTCTTTAGACTTTATGATTTTATTTACAATTTGACTTTTATTTTGGTTTTAAATTAGAAAGTTTAGATCGAATTCCATGTTTAATCCATATGGATGGAGAGTTTTAAATGCATAGATGTATTCTGCTTCTTTTCTTAGTAAAAAGTGTTCCATATTACCTCCTCTGGGGCTAATAAATACTTTTTTAATTCCCCAATATTTGAATTTGTTGACGTTTCCATTGTGACATTCTGTGAAGTGTTTGTATAGTTCAGTATTGGTGGCTTTATGTTCTATATGGTGTAAGTGTTCTCTAATCCTGTCTCTTAACATGCGGCTGGTTTGGCCAAAATATTGTAGGCCGCATGAACACTGTATACAGTAAATTACGTTTTGATCTGAACAGCGTATGATTTCTTTAATATTTATGTATTGTTCATTATTATTTGATTTTATTGTTTTAATTTTTGAACTATGTTTACATGATTTGCATGCAATGCATGGAAAAAATCCCTCTATTTTTTCTTTTTTGAGATTTGTGTCTATTAGATTGTTAGTTGTTTTACTTTTAAATTCACTAGGTGACAGAATATTTTTTAAATTTTTTGCTTTTTTAAAAATGATGTCCGGATGATTTTTTATTCTAGGTCCTAATATCTGGTCTTGTTTGATGTAATGCCAATGTCTGTTGAGGATCTTTTTTATTTCATGATGTTGGGAGCTATATTGTGTGATGAATGGTATGAAAAATGGGTCTTCGGTTTTTTGTATTTGTTTGGGTTTTGTCAAATAATGTGTAGTTAGTATTAGCTCTCTGTTTTTTTCTTCTGCTTCTTTTTTGGCTTTATTAATAATGTGGGACTTATACCCTTTCTCTTGGAATCTCTGTGTGAGAATTTCGGATTGTTTGGAAAATTGATTGATGTCTGAACAGTTTTTACGGATTCTTAGGTACTGACCCTTAGGTATATTTGTTTTCCATCTTGTTAAGTGGCAACTATCATTGTGGATATAATTGTTTGCATCTGTTTGTTTGAAATAAGTTCTTGTTTTTATTTCTGTGTTAATGATTTCGATTTCTATGTCTAAAAAGTGGATTAGATTACTGCTGTACTCGTGTGTAAATTTGAGATTCATTGGGTTAGTGTTCATATCTTCTATGAATAAGTCTAGGAGTTCGTGTTCACCCTTCCAGATGATGAATAGATCATCTATGTATCTATAGTAGTGCACAAGGTTCGCCCCCCCATTGTCCTTCATATATAAAGTTTTTTTCGAAGAGACCCATGAACAGGTTCGCATAACTGGGGGCGAACCTTGTGCCCATAGCTGTTCCTTTGACTTGGAGATATATATTTCCATTAAAGAGAAAAGAATTATTGTTGAGTATGAAATTTATGCATTCAAGTAGAAATTGATTTTGATCTGAGTTTAAAAGGGGGTCTTTGTCCAGAAAATATTTTATTGCTCCTAAACCTTTTTGGTGGTCTATATTTGTGTATAGCGAATTGACATCGCAAGTGACTAATAGAAAATTTTCTTTCCAAGAGAGATCTTTTAAAATATTGAGTAATTGGGTTGAATCTTTCAGATAGGATGGTAGGGATGTAACATAATTTTGTAGGAAGAAATCTACATATTGAGAAAGATTAGATGTGAGTGATCCTATGCCTGATATGATGGGTCGGCCTGGGGGTCTAGTGAGGTGTTTATGGATTTTAGGTAAAATGTAGAAAGTTGGAGTGATGGGATTTTTTACATTTAAGAATTCATATTCATATTTCGTTAATAGCCCAGTATTAAATGCTTTGTCCAATAGTTGTTCTAGTTTTATTGTCTGATTTTTGATGGGATTATTTTTCAGTTGTTTGTAAGTGGTTTCGTCGTGAAGGAGTCTATTTGATTCTTCTATGTAGAAGGAAGTGTCCATAAGGACGATACCTCCACCTTTATCCGCTGGTTTGATTGTAATATTTTTATTATTTTTTAAATCTTTAATTATGTTGAGTTCTTTCTGACTCATGTTCCAATTAAGATATTTATTTTGATCGAGATTTTCTAAGTCTTTTTTCAACATTTCTTCGAATAATTTAATATGTTCGCTCTTTTCATGAGTGGGGTAGAAGGTGGAAGGGGCTTTTAGATCAGTGTGTTTATACATTGTTTCTTTTTCTTTTAAAACCTTATTTTCTAAAGGATTTTTTATGTAATATCTTTTAAGTGTGAGTTTTCGAACAAATTGGTTAATGTTAATAAGGGTTTAGAAACACGGGCCCACAAGCTCTATTCGGAGCTTGATAAATGGGCCCCCATGCATGTTGGAGTGGTAGAGTGCGTGAGAACACAGTATTGTTGATGCCAGGTTGCCATGGAGATAATGGAGCCATGGTGGAAGGTTGTGACATGCCTTTGAGTGAGTCTCTGTGGAGTTCAGCATAAAAAACTAAGGGCTAGATTACTAGTGAGGCGCAAACAGTTTTGCACAAGTTATATTGTCTTTTCGCAAGCCTTTTTAATTGCGCTGATATTACAAGTTGAGCGAAATCACGATTGTGCTAGCGCAATTGCCATTTACGTTTCAATCCTTAGTGCAATCTCAGAGCTGTGGTTAACTGTTTTCAAAAACAAAAAAGTTGCACAAAACATATCAAAAATACATTACAAAGTACAGTTACACTCATATTAACACTGTCTGATAAAAATTCAAAAAAATATTGCACAAAAAGTTATAAGGGCTTAAAGATATGAGATCTCGGGTGTTAGAGAAAAAAAAGGCCACCAAAGTACTTTAACATAGAGATACATACACATACTGTACAGGTGAAACTCGAAAAATTAGAATATCGTGCAAAAGTTAATTTATTTCACTAATGCAACTTAAAAGGTGAAACTAATATATGAGATAGACTCATTACATGCAAAGCAAGATAGTTCAAGCCGTGATTTGTCATAATTGTGACATGCAATCAATAAAACAAGGATTGAACATACCTGTAGAACAATATCGGACCCCTGAAAAGTATAAGCATGCATACACTTATGTACCCAGTACTTGGTTGGGCCCCTTTTGCAGCAATTACTGCCTCAATGCGGCGTGGCATGGAAGCTACCAGCCTGTGGCTCTGCTGAGGTGTTATGGAAGACCAGGATGCTTCAATAGCAGCCTTCAGCTCTTCTGCATTGTTCGGTCTCATGTCTCTCATCTTTCTCTTGGCAATGCCCCATAGATTCTCTATGGGGTTCAGGTCAGGCGAGTTTGCTGGCCAATCAAGCACAATAATCCCATGGTCATTGAACCAGGTTTTGGTGCTTTTGGCAGTGTGGGCAGGTGCCAAGTCCTGCTGGAAAATGAAAGTCAGCATCCCCATAGAGTTTGTCTGCGGAAGGAAGCATGAAGTTCTCCAAGATCTTCTCGTAGACGGCTGCGTTGACCCTGGACTTAATGAAGCACAGTGGACCAACACCAGCAGATGACATGGCTCCCCAAATCAACACAGACTGTGGAAACTTCACACTGGACTTCAAGCATCTTGCAGTGTGTGCCTCTCCATTCTTCCTCCATACTCTGGGTCCTTGGTTTCCAAATGAGATGCACAATTTGCTCTCATCAGAAAAGAGGACTTTGGACCACTGAGCAACAGACCAGGTCTGTTTTTCTTTAGCCCAGGTAAGATGCTTCTGACGTTTGTTGTTCAGGAGTGGCTTGACAAGAGGAATACGACATTTGAAGCCCATGTCCAGGATCCGTCTGTGTGTGGTGGCTCTTGTGAAAGTCCCCAACACTTTTGAATGGCCTTTTCCTGACAATCCTCTCCAGGCTGCGGTCATCCCTGCTGCTTGTGCACATTTTTCTTCCACACTTTTCCCTTCCACATAACTTTCTATTAATGTGCTTTGATAAAGCACTTTGGGAACATCCAACTTCTTTTGCAATTACCTTTTGAGGCTTTCCCTCCTTATGGAGGGTGTCAATGATGGTTTTCTGCACAACTGTCAGGTCAGCAGTCTTTCCCATGATTGTGACTCCTACTGAACCAGACTGAGAGACCATTTAAAGGCTCAGGAACCCTTTGCAGGTGTTATGGCTTAATTAGCTGATTAGAGTGTGACACTTTGAGCCTAGAATATTGCACCTTTTCACAATATTCTAATTTTCTGAGATTGTGGATTTGGGGTTTTCATGAGCTGTAAGCCATAATCATTACAATTATGACAAATCACGGCTTGAACTATTTTGCTTTGCATGTAATGAGTCTATCTCATATATTAGTTTTACCTTTTAAGTTGCATTAGTGAAATAACTGAACTTTTGCACAATATTCAAATTTTTCTAGTTTCACCTGTACATGGCTAAAGATATATTTCTATCTATCTATATATCTATCTATCTCTAAATATTTATATATATATATATATATATATATATATATATATATATATATATGTGTGTACATATGTACTTATATGTGTATATATGTATTGACAGATATATATACACATATAAACAAATAAATATATATGTACACACATATAGACATACATATAAAAGTGCATTAGAGCTCTTTGCCATTAAATAGATGAAAACATGATAAAACATATATATATGCAATATTCATATTTAATAAAGATTTTAACTATGTATTTATTGTAAATATTTCACAATTTCTTTCTTTCCATTGACTTCTATGGGGAATGAGAAAATGCGATGGTGTTTGTGCGATCTCGGGTGTTTTTTTCTACTTTTTTCTCTCCATTTATTTCTATGGGGAAATGCATGTGCACACAAAAAGTTAAGTACAAATTTTTGCGCTATTGGGGTTAGCGCTTGAGCAAAATACTTTTTTTCAAACTTATAATGCAAGCGCAACCTGACTAGCGCAAAAAGCTTAACTCAAGTGGAGTTTTCACAATCACAAAAAAAAAATACAGCGCCATCTAGTCCTAAATGTAGAGGTATCTATAATGTACGTTTTATATATTAATGAAAATGTTCTGATATTCTTGTAGTAAAAATTTTATCAATAGAGATATTGGTATAAAACACTTACGGCTAGATTACGAGTTGTGCGTTAGGCTGAAAAAGCAGCGTTAACGCAGTCCTAACGCTGCTTTTTCACTACCGCTGGTATTACAAGTCTTGCAGGTTTAGGGGCCTCGCACACTTTTTTGGCCATACCGCAAAACGACTTACGTAAACTTTGTAAATACTTTTTTGTATGGGACTTCCATAGCGCCGGTATTAGGAGTCTGTCCTGGGAGGCCAAAAAGTGAGCAGTACACCCTCTACCTCCAAGATCCCTAACGCATTTTAAAGCCAGTAGTTAAGAGTTTTATGGTACAACGCCATAACATTAAACTCATAACTAAAGTGCTAAAAGTACACTAACACCCATAAACTACCTATTAACCCCTAAACCGAGGCCCTCCCGCATCGCAAACACTAAAATAACATTTTTAACCCCTAA
The DNA here is from genome assembly GCF_027579735.1 of Bombina bombina. Classification (NCBI taxonomy): domain Eukaryota; kingdom Metazoa; phylum Chordata; class Amphibia; order Anura; family Bombinatoridae; genus Bombina; species Bombina bombina. The sequence continues at coordinate 710,654,836 of NC_069503.1, read as the reverse complement.
TCTGCCGCTCCAGACATTGCCGCCACTAGAATAAACATATTAACCCTTAAACCGCCGCCCTCCAGCCTCGCAAACACTAGTTAAATATTATTAACCCCTAATCTGCCGTCCCTAACATTGTCACCACCTACATTATACTTATTAACCCCTAATCTGCCGCCCCCAACATCGCTGCCACTATTCTAAATTTATTAACCCCTAAACCCCTAGACCTAAAGTCTAACCCTAACCCTAACACCCCCTAACTTAAATATAATTTAAATAAATCTAAATAAAATTAATATTATTACCTAAATAATTCCTATTTAAAACTAATTACTTACCTATAAAATAAACCCTAAGCTAGCTACAATATAACTAATAGTTACATTGTAGCTAGCTTAGCTTAGGGTTTATTTTTATTTTACAGGCAAGTTTATATTTATTTAACTAGGTAGAATAGTTATTAACTATTTAATAACTACCTAGCTAAAATAAATACAAATTTACCTGTAAAATAAAACCTATCCTAAGTTACAATAACACCTAACACTACACTACAATTAAATAAATTAACTAAATTAAAAACAATTAAATAAATTAAATTAGCTAAATCACAAAAAACACTAAATTACAGAAAATAATAAACAAATTACAAGATATTTAAACTAATTACACCTAATCTAATAGCCCTATCAAAATAAAAAAGCCCCCCCAAAATAAAAAAAAACCCTAGCCTAAACTAAACTACCAATAGCCCTTAAAAGGGCCTTTTGTGGGGCATTGCCCCAAAGAAATCAGCTCTTTTACCTGTAAAAAAAAATACAAACAACCCCCCAACAGTAAAACCCACCACCCACACAACCAACCGCCCAAATAAAATACTAACTAAAAAAAGCCTAAGCTCCCCATTGCCCTGAAAAGGGCATTTGGATGGGCATTGCCCTTAAAAGGGCAGTTAGCTCTTTTGCGGCCCAAAGCCCTAACCCAAAAATAAAACCCACCCAATATACCCTTAAAAAAATCTAATACTAACCCCCTGAAGATCGACTTACTGTTCTGAAGACCGAACATCCATCCTCAAGGAAGCAGCAGAAGTCTTCATCCAACCGGGCCGAAGTCCTCAATGAAGCCGGGAGAATTCTTCATCCAAGCCGGGTGCAGTGGTCCTCGAGACGGGCAGAAGTCTTCATCCAGATGGCATCTTCTATCTTCATCCATCCGGCGTGGAGCGGCTCCAACTTCAAGACATCTGACACGGAGCATCCTTTTCATCCGGAGTCTTCTTACTGAATGACGGTTCCTTTAAGTTATGTCATCCAAGATGGCGTGACTTAGATTCCGATTGGCTGATAGAATTCTATCAGCCAAATGGAATCTAAGGAACCGTCATTCAGTAAGAAGACTCCGGATGAAGAGGATGCTCCATGTCGGATGTCTTGAAGATGGAGCCGCTCCGCGTTGGATGTATGAAGATAGAAGATCCCGTCTGGATGAAGACTTCTGCCCGTCTGGAGGACCACTTCACCCGGCTTGGATGAAGAATTCTCCCGGCTTCATTGAGGACTTCGGCCCGGTTGGATGAAGACTTCTGCCGCTTCCTTGAGGATGGATGTCCGGTCTTCAGATCAGTAAGTCGATCTTCAGGAGGTTAGTGTTTTTTTAAGGGTGTATTGGGTCGGTTTTATTTTTAGGTTAGGGCTTTGGGCCACAAAAGATCTAACTGCCCTTTTAAGGGCAATGCCCATCCAAATGCCCTTTTCAGGGCAATGGGGAGCTTAGGTTTTTTTAGTTAGTATTTTATTTGGGGGGTTGGTTGTGTGGGTGGTGGTTTTTACTGTTGGGGGGTTTGTTTGTATTTTTTTACAGGTAAAAGAGCTGATTTCTTTGGGGAAATGCCCAGCAAAAGGCCCTTTTAAGGGCTATTGGTAGTTTAGTTTTGGCTAGGGTTTTTTTTTTATTTTGGGGGGGCTTTTTTATTTTGATATGGCTATTAGATTAGGTGTAATTAGTTTAAATATCTTGTAATTTGTTTATTATTTTCTGTAATTTAGTGTTTTTTGTGTGATTTAGCTAATTTAATTTAATTTATTTAATTGCTTTTAATTTAGTTAATTTATTTTTTTGTAGTGTAGTGTTAGGTGTTGTAACTTAGGTTTTATTTTACATGTAAATTTGTATTTATTTTAGCTAGGTAGTTATTAAATAGTTAATAACTATTTAATAACTATTCTACCTAGTTAAAATAAATACAAACTTGCCTGTAAAATAAAAATAAACCCTAAGCTAGCTACAATGTAATTATTAGTTATATTGTAACTAGTTTAGGGTTTATTTTATAGGTAAGTATTTAGTTTTAAATAGGAATTATTTAGCTAATAATATTAATTTTAATTTAGATTTATTGTAATTATATTTAAGTTAGGGGGTGTTAGGTTTAGGGTTAGACTTAGGTTTAGGGGTTAATACATTTAGTATAGTGGCGACGACGTTAGGGGCGGCAGATTAGGGGTTATAAAATGTAGGTAGGTGGCGGCGATGATAGGGACGGCAGATTAGGGGTTAATAATATTTAAAGGGACACTGAACCCAAATTTTTTCTTTCGTGATTCAGATAGAGCATGACATTTTAAGCAGCTTTCTAATTTACTACTATTATCAAAATTCCTGCATTCTCTTTGTATCTTTATTTGAAATGCAAGAATGTAAGTTTAGATGCCGGCCCATTTTTGGTGAACAAACTGGGATGTTCTTGCTGATTGGTGGATAAATTCATCCACCAATAAGAAAGTGCTGTCCAGAGTTCTGAACTAATAAAAAAGCTTAGATGCATTCTTTTTCAAATAAAGATTGCAAGAGAAGGAAGAAAAATTAATTATAGAAGTAAATTAGAAAGTTGCTTAAAATGCCATGCTCTATCTGAATCACAAAAGAAAATATTTGGTTAAGTTTCCCTTTAAAGGGACACTGAATACAATTTTATTTTCTTTCATTATTCAGATAGAGCATGCAATTTTAAGCAACTTCCTAATTTACTCCTATTATCAATGTTTCTTCGTTCTTTTGCTATCTTAATTTGAAAAAGAAGGCATCTAAGTCTATTTCTTGGTTCAGCAGTTTTTGATTGGTGGATGAATTTATTCATCAATCAGCAAGGACAACCTAGGTTGTTCACCAAAAAAGGTCCGGCATCTAAACTTACATTCTTGCATTTCAAATAAAGATACCAAGAGAATAAAGAAAATTTGATAATAGGAGTAAATTAGAAAGTTGTTTAAAATGTCATGCTCTATCTGAATCACGAAAGAAAAAGAAAATGGGTTCAGTGTCCCTTTAACTAATGTTTGAGAGGCGGGAGTGCGGCGGTTTAGGGGTTAATATGTTTATTATAGTGGCGGCGATGTCTGGAGCGGTGGATTAGGGGTTAATAAGTATTTAATGTAGGTGGCAACGATGTCAGGGGTGGCAGATTTGGGGTTAATAAAAATAAGGTAGGTGTCGGCGATGTTGGGGCAGCAGATTAGGGGTTAATAAGTATAATGTAGGTGGCGGCGGTGTCCGGAGCGGCAGATTAGGGGTTAATAAGTATAATGTAGGTGTTGGCGATGTCGGGGGCGGCAGATTAGGGGTTAATAAGTGTAAGATTAGGGGTGTGTAGACTCTAGGTTCATGTTTGGGTGTTAGGTGTATACATAAAATGTGTTTCCCCATAGGAATCAATGGGGCTGCGTTACTGAGTTTTACTCTGCTTTTTTGCAGGTGTTAGACTTTTTCTCAGCTGGCTCTCCCTGTTGATTCCTATGGGGAAATCCTGCACGAGCACGTACAACCAGCTCACCGCTGACTTAAGCAGCGCTGGTATTGGAGTGTGGTAAGGAGCACAATTTTGCTCAACACTCACTTCTTGCCTTTTAACGCCGGGTTTGTAAAAACCTGCAATACCAGAGCTGCAGGTAAGTGAGCGGTGAGAGAAAACTGCTCATTAGCACCGCACAGCTTCTAACGCAAAACTCGTAATCTGGCCGATACATTTTTTATTTTCTGCAAGATAAGTATGCAGTACTTTTTACCACTTTTGATTCAATGTGGGTAGAGACATCTGGAAGATATCAATTTATTTTGATTATGCTGAAACTATTAAAATACATTTAAATCGTTTTCAAAGGATTTATTTATGGCTGAGAACTCTTGTAGGAAAAAAATAAACATATGTATTTTTAATTTTAGCTGTAAAAAAGCTGTAAGATATTGGGTCAGATATTTTTAGTACCCATGATTTAAAATAGTTTTAATGTGAATAGTTTTAATGTAAATTTGTCTTGGAGAGATAAATCTATTATTAACAATTAACTTTTGTAAACTATAATTATTAAGACATATATCTTCTAAAAGCATTGCTTAATGTATATGTTTAAAATAGGCAACATAGATCTAGTTAATAGATCCTCAGTAAGAAGACTAGCAATCAGATTTAAAAGGACATAGTGTCATAGGCTAGGCCAATGACATTTTTATAGAATTTATAGCAAAATAAAGGAATAGGAATGTGCTGAAACACAAAATACACTGTCTAACTTTAATAATTGAAGTACAGCAGAAGAGTTGGTCAAATTGTTTTATATGGCTTTTTTTGCAGGGTTTACCTTTTTGGGGCCTATTTATCAAGCTCTGTATGGAGCTTGAAGGCCCGTGTTTCTGCTCTGAGGAGGCGGACAGACATTGCGGGAAATCAACCCGATCGAATACGATCGGGTTGATTGACACCCCTGTTAACGGCCGCAAATCTGATTAGATTGGCCACGAATCTTCAGGGGGTGGCGTTGCACCAGCAGTTCACAAGAACTGCTGGTGCAATGCTGAATGCAGAGAGCGTATTGCTCTCCGCATTCAGGGATGTCTGTCGGACATGATCCGCCCTTTAAAAATAACTTCAGTCTCGCTTTTTGCACAGGGGCACAGTCATGCTAGAAAAGAAAAAGTGCCTACCCCAAACTGTTGCCACAAAGTTGTAAGCACCCAATCGTCTTAAATGGCTTTGTAACCTGTAGTATTAAGATTACCCTTCTTTGGGAGGAAGGGGCCTTGCCAATTCTTTATATTCCACCAAACTTCACAGTAAGTAGTGATGTAAAGCTGCCATGGAAACCCACTTCATAAAGCTCCCAATGAGACAGTTTGTAACTCTGGAGTGAGTGATGCAACATATGACAGGAACCTTTTATGAGCTGTACACTTTAGAACTCAGCGGCCAAGCTTTGTGGCTCAGTGGTTGTCACATTTCACAATAATAGTGCTTACAGAAAACCAGGGAAGATCTAGTAGGGCAGAAATTTAATAAACTAACTTGTAGGTGGCATTCACGGAGCTCTTCAGTATGACCCATTGTACTGCCAATGTTTGTCTACAGAGATTTCATGACTAAGTGCTGTAAATTTTGCACCTATTAGCAATGGATGTGGCTGAAACACCTGACCTTAATAATTAGTACGAGTGTCCATGTACTTGTGGCCATTTATTGTGTGTGTATATATATATATATATATATATATATATATATATATGTGTGTGTGTGTGTATATATATATATATATATATATATATATATATATATATATATATGTATATATATATATACATACAACAACAAAAACAGAAACTAGCTGACACTCACATGAAAGAAGCTGCAAATACTAAAACATAAAATGGAGGATTAGTTACAGTTATTGGCCAATAGGTTGCCCCTCCATTCCTAACACTAGCGATCAATGCTAGTTTTTCATACAGTATGTTGATTGCACCTATTAGGGTTGCTCTAGCTACATGCACTTTCCCTAGAAATATAAATACATAACATGGAAAAAGTACTGGGTACACATCTAACTGCCAATAGCTGTAACTAATATAATTTTAGTATTCACAGTTTCTTGTATGTTTGTAATGTTGTTATCACACATGTATTAATACATTTATCCAGGCCAAGACAGGCTATAGGACATACAGGACAAATGCCCGGTGGGCAGGGCTCTTATGACAGCCTTGCAAAAAGTACAATTACTGTCTGTTAAGCAGAGGTGCAGCAAGATGAGAGACATCATCTATTATGGCCACCGAGCTGACAGAGGTCTAACTGATGTGAGTTGATCCTCTAATTCCTGAGCTTATTTTTAGTCCCAGTCTAGTCCTACATTTCTCTAAATGTAAATCCTGGTAACCTGCAAACATCATATATGTTTTTTAGTCAGTTAAATGTATTCAAGAGATGGCTCTTCTCATAGATTTTAATAGCTTAATAAACCCCCCAAAGAAAACAAAATCACCTAAACTAGATGCATTATTTTTTTTTTGCTTGGAAAACTCTTATGGATTGGAATGGGAGGCAACATTTGAGTGATGAACATGAGAAGATAAGGTTTTTATACTCACTAGAGCTAGGAACAAGTAGTAAATATTAGAAAACAAACAAAGGAACTGATTAGCCAAACAATATAGCCATCCTGCACCTTATTTTGGACCCAAATGACATGATTGAATAAAAGAATGCTTGGTCAAGCAATCATTTGTTCTTAGTCTGTTTTATCCAATAATGTATTTGGCTGTTCATGTACGGGATGACTTGCTGATTTTGGTATAAATTCTGATGAATTTGTATTCGCCTGAATATTCGCCAATGGCTTACTTTTGGGTCTTTGTGATGTTCAACCTGAAGTTTTCCATTCTGATGGAATTAGTAGACTATAAAATCTATACTTTCGGAATCAGCCAAATGTGTAGCTCTCTTAGGGTACGGGGATCCCCAGAACTTTTGACACTTTGGCAGAGGTGGTGGCAAAGTTCCAGTCAGCTGTTTAACCCTCTTATTTGTCATTACACATATGTTGCTTAAGCACCTCATTTATAAATGCCACCAGATCTGGTTTGGGAGTAAGAGGGGAATTTCGTATGTCCTCATTAATTGGATACTGGCCTTGCCGTATACTTGAAATGACACTGATTGAAGTAGCATGCATGGGCAGTATTAAAAGGTTTTATTCCACTGGTACCTATTCCTCTTAAAATGTCACATATTTTGAGGGTTAATTCCCCTTTGTGTTGGAGACACAGTGTGAAACAATAGGTACAAATTTTCATGTTTGGTGGCAAGGCCCCGGTGTCTGTAAACTTTGGGATGGGTTTTTAGCTTTGTTTCTCCATAAATATCATTTTATCTAAAGCTCCAAGGGGCCGATTTAGCATGCCCTATATGGCCCCTAATGCCTCTGTTTCCACACGAGCCTTCAGGCTCGCCGGAAACAGGAGTTAAGAAGCAGCGGTCTTAAGACCGCTGCTCCTTAACTCGTACACCGCCTCTGAGGTGGCGGACAGCAATCCGCCCGATCTCATACAATCAAGTTGATTGACAAGGTTTTCCTTGGTTGTCCAAAATAAATCATTTGCTTTTGTATGTGTCATATCTTTTTCCATGTGCAACTCAGAGTTTGACTCCAAAAGTATAAGAAACCTGAACAAATTAATATATGAATTATATTTCTGAACTTGTGATAAAAGAGTAGTGTTAGAATCTTTTGTGCCTTTTTGTTCTTCCTCTAGTTGGAAGGGTCTCTTGAGATTTCGAAAAGTTTGGAGCATTTTTAATTTAATTTTTGAAGATATTAATTTGAGATAAATAGGGGATGACCCAGTTATCATTCTGATGGATATGTTTATGATCATGTGTAGCAGAAAGGGAAGTACACTCTGCAACCACATGAGAATAGAAAATAGAATCAGAAAAAGGGCATTATTATCTGTAATAACTGCACTGGAAAAAAACAAATTCTTTCAGATTATTTTGTCTGCTCAAACATAATGAACACAGAGAAAAACAATTCTAATAAATATAGAAATATTAGATACCAAATAACTACACCATATTAAACTAGAGGAGAAACAGACTCACAAAAACAAGTTTTTAAAATTACAATATGATAGCATACTAATCAAAAATATTTTTGAGGGATATAAGAAAGCATGTTAAAAGTTTTGAGGTGTAAAATGAGGAATTTGATCTTGAAATAGAAAAATGGATATCAATACTACTGGTTTAAACAATCCTAAAGAAAGTGCAGTGATTACAACCAAAAGAAATGTAAAACAGAACTGAGATTGAATGAGAGGATAATCTAGAAACCCCAACCAAAACAATTTTCATAATGATCCTAAGCCATCCAACAGCAATAATTAATTAAACACCTCATTAATTGAATATTAGCAACACGTAACAGAATAAATACTTCTAAAACAAAAACTCTGATAATTAAAAAACATATACATCACAATAACAAACAGAACACAATAAATCAAAGCTTTATTCCAAATTGGGTTAAATACCTAACTAGCATATGGCTAGATTACGAGTTTTGCAGTAAGAGCTCCTCGGTACTAACTTGCAAGTTATTGTCACCTCTCACTTACCTACAGCGCTGGTATTACAGGTTTAAAAAAAAACGGCGTTAGCAGGCAAGACGTGAGCGTAGAGCAAAATTGAGCTCCATATGCACTCAAAACCAGCGCTGCGGTTAGCCGCGGTGAGCTGGTTTTACGTGCTTGCGCACGTTTTCCCCATAGACATCAAAAAAGTCTAACACCTGCAATAAAGGAGCGTAAAGCTCCGTAACACAGCCTCATTGATTCCTATGGGGAAAGAAAATTTATGTTTACACCTAACACCCTAACATGAACCCCGTGTCTAAACACCCCTAATCTTCTGCCCCGAAATCGCCAACACCTACATTACACTTATTAACCCCTAATCTGCCGCCCCCAACATCGCTGCCACCTACAATACACTTATTAACCCCTAATCTGCCGCCCCCAACATCGCTGCCACCTACAATACACTTATTAACCCCTAATCTGCCGCCCCCGACATCGCCGACACCTACATTATACTTATTAACTCCTAGTCTGCTGCCCCCAACATCGCCGACACCTACATAATGTTATTAACCCCTAATCTCCCGCCCCCAATGTCACCGCCACCTACCTACACTTATTAACCCCTATTCTGCCACCCCCAACGTTGCCGCCAATATACTAAAGTTATTAACCCGTAACCCTAAGTCTAAGCCTAACCCTAACACCCACTAACTTTAATATAATTAAAATAAATCTAAATAAAACCTACTATTAATAACTAAAATAATCCCTATTTAAAACTAAATACCTATAAAATAAACCCTAAGCTAGCTACAATATAACTAATAGTTACATTGTAGCTAGCTTAGGTTTCATTTTTATTTTACAGGCAAGTTTGTATTTATTTTAACTAGGTAGAATAGTTACTAAATAGTTATTAACTATTTACTAACTACCTAGCTAAAATAAATAAATCTTACACTAACCTTACACTACAATTAAATAAATTACATTAATTAAATACAATTAACTAAATTATAAAAAAAACAACACTAAATTACACAAAATAAAAAAATAAATTATCAGATATTTAAACTAATTACACCTAATCCAATAGCCCTATCAAAATAAAAAATCCCCCCAAAATAAAAAAACCCTATCCTAAACTTAAAAGGGCCTTTTGCAGGGCATTGCCCCAAAGAAATCAGCTCTTTTACCTGTAAAAAAAAAATACAAACAACCCCCCAACAGTAAAACCCACCACCCACACAACCAACACCCCAATTAAAATCCTAACTAAAAAAACCTAAGCTCCCCATTGCCCTGAAAAGGGCATTTGGATGGGCATTGCCCTTAAAAGGGCATTTAGCTCTTTTTCAAGTGCTAAAACCCTCATCTAAAAATAAAACCCACCAAATAAACCCTTAAAAAAGCCTAACACTAACCCCCGAAGATATACTTACAGTTTTTGAAGACCCGACATCCATCCTCAACGAAGCCGGCAGAAGTCCTCAATGAAGCAGCAGAAGTCTTGCAGAAGTCTTCATCCAGATGGCATCTTCTATCTTCATCCATCCGGCATGGAGCGGCTTCATCTTCAAGACATCAGGCGCGGAGCATCCTCTTCAATCGACGTCTTCTTGAACAATGAATTCTCCTTTAAATTACGTCATCCAAGATGGCGTCAGCCAATCGTAATTAAAGGTGAAAAAATCCTATTGGCTGATTGATCCAAGCAGCCAATAGGATTGAGCTTGCATTCTATTGGCTGATTGGAAGAGCTAAAAGAATGCAAGCTTAATCCTATTAGCTGATTGGATCAGTCAATAGGATTAAAGCTCAATCCTATTGGCTGATTGCATCAGCCAATAGGATTTTCTCACCTTTAATTCCGATTGGCTGATAGAATTCTATCAGCCAATCGGAATTCAAGGGACGCTATCTTGGATGATGTCATTTAAAGAAGAATTAATTGCTCAAGAAGACGTCGATTGAAGAGGATGCGCCAGATGTCTTGAAGATGGAGCCGCTCCGCGCCGGATGGATGAAGATAGAAGATGCCGTTTGGATGAAGACTTCTGCCCGGTTGGATGAAGACTTCTGCCCAGTTGGATGAAGACTTCTGCCGCTTCGTTGAAGACTTCTGTCGGCTTTGTTGAAGATGGATGTCGGCTCTTCAAAAACTGTAAGTGGATCTTCAGGGGTTAGTGTTAGGCTTTTTTAAGGGTTTATTGGGTGGGTTTTATTTTTAGATTAGGGTTTGGGCACTTGAAAAAGAGCTAAATGCCCTTTAAAGGGCAATGCCCATCCAAATGCCCTTTTCAGGGCAATGGGGAGCTTAGGTTTTTTAGTTCGGACTTTATTTGGGGGGTTGGTTATGTGGGTGGTGGGTTTTACTGTTGGGGGGTTGTTTGTATTTGTTTTACAGGTAAAAGCTGATTTCTTTGGGGCAATGCCCCGCAAAAGGCCCTTTTAAGGGCTATTGGTATTTTAGTTTAGGATAGGGTTTTTTTTATTTTGGGGGGGCTTTTTTTATTTTGATAGGGCTATTAGATTAGGTGTAATTAGTTTATATATCTGATAATTTCTTTTTTTATTTTGTGTAATTTAGTGGGGTTTTTTTGTAATTTAGAATTGTATTTAATTAATGTAACCTATTTAATTGTAGTGTAAGGTTAGGTGTTAGTGTAAGACAGGTTAGGTTTTATTTTACAGGTAAATTTGTATTTATTTTAGCTAGGTAGTTAGTAAATAATTAATAACTATTTACTAACTATTCTACCTAGTTAAAATAAATACAAACTTGCCTGTGAAATAAAAATAAAACCTAAGCTAACTACAATGTAACTATTAGTTATATTGTAGCTAGCTTAGGGTTTATTTTATAGGTAAGTATTTAGTTTTAAATAGGAATTATTTAGTTATTAATAATAGGTTTTATTTAGATTTATTTTAATTACATTAAAGTTAGTGGGTGTTAGGGTTAGGCTTAGGGGTTAATAAATTTAGTATAGTGGCGGTGACGTTGGGGACGGCAGATTAGGGGTCAATAACTGTAATGTAGGTTGCAGCGATGTTAGGGACAGCAGATTAGGGGTTAATAATATTTAACTAGTGTTTGCGATGCAGGGGTGCTGCGGTTTAGGGGTTAATATATTTATTGTAGTGGCGGCGATGTCCGGAGCGGCAGATTAGGGGTTAATAATTTTATTTTAGTGTTTGCGATACGGAAGGGCCTCGGTTTAGGGGTTAATAGGTAGTTTATGGGTGTTAGTGTACTTTGTAATACTTTAGTTATGAGTTTTTTGTTGCATCTTTGTAGCGTAAAACTCATAACTACTGACTTTCAATTTACGGTACGAATCTTGACGGTATAGGCTGTACCGCTAACTTTTTGACCTCCCAGGCAGACTCGTAATACCGGTGCAAAGGAAGTAACATTAAAAAAGGACTTTTTGAAAGCTGCGGTAGTAAAGTTGCGTTACGGCCAAAAAAGTGTGCGGTGCCCCTAAACCTGCAAGACTCGTAATACCAGCGGTAGTGAAAAAGAACCTTAACGCTGCTTTTTCACTCATACTGCAAAACTCGTAATCTAGCCGATACCTAACTAAAAATAAACTTAATAGAATTAGGCCACAAAAAAACAAAACAAAAACAATTTTTTAGGATATCTAAAACAATGGGAAAAGTTAACATAATTGCCCACATAAAATCTAGACTGCAGGATAACACAGGGTGGATTTGATTTAAATCAAACTGATTTAAATCACTAATCAGTAAGACTTAATTTAAATCACGCTTATCTACATAAAGTTTTCATTTTTAGAATAATAACTTTTCAGATTATTTTTATGAAATAATTGGGAAGTGAACTATCTCCTGTTTAATGGGTTAATCATTTACATTTCATCCACTTTTCAGCCGTACTTTATTGGAAAGAGAAAATAATCATTACCTCAATAATAATTTAAATAGTTTTATTTATTAAAAAAAAATAGCATTATAGAGTTCACTTTTATGTTTACTGCTTGCCTCTCCCTCATTACACTTAGGTGCTTGTGCAGATCTATCCCACTCAAACAAGTTTCTATTTGTTGAGCTTCATGAACCATAGTAAGGAGTTGATCACGTGTACTTGTATTTGTTGTGCGGTACTTTGGCTATCGTACCGTACAACGTATATATATCACGTCACTTCAGGATGCTTCAGGCATCTCCTGCATATGGAGTCGGAGCGTGATCGGTGCTCCGTCTCCATATGAGGGCAGATTCCTGATCATTACAGACGGTGACACTGTGTGTGTCACCGTCTGTAACAATCTTCTGCTGGAGCTGGCGGGAGGTGTGGGTGGGAGGCAGGTGGGCGGCCCAGCAGGGGATGCGGGAGGGAGTGGGATGAAGTGGGAGGGGCCCTACACTACGGAAAAAAGGGACAGGGAGGGATGGGGCAGCTACACTAGGGAAAAGGGGGTGTGGGGGCCCTAAATTAAAGATTGCGCGTGGGGGACACACTACGCTATGGAAAAGCAACCAAAAAATTAGAAATATATTATTTTGGCTAAAAAAACGTTTTTCAGGTACTGGCAGACAGCTGCCAGTACCTAAAATGGCAGCAGTATTTAGGGCAGGGTAGGTTTAGAGAGCTGTTTGGAAGGATCAGGAAGGTGGGGTAAGGGGGATCCTACACAACAGAAAATCTAAAAAAAAAAGCCTTACATTTTCATACTGGCAGACTGCCTGCCAGTACCTAAGATGGGGGTGACCAGTGGGGGGGTGAGGGAGATCAGAGAGCTGTTTGGGACGGATCAGGTAGGGATCAGGGGTTGGAAGGTGTCAGATGGCAGGGTAATCTCTACACTAAAGCTAAAATTAACCATTTAAGATACCTAATTAGCCCCTTCACTGCCGGGAATAAAAGAAGTGTAGTACGCAGCTGCAATTAGCGGCCTTCTAATTACCAAAAAGCAATGGCAAAGCCATATATGTCTGGTATTTCTGAACAACGGGGATCCCCGAGAAACTTTTACAAACATTTGTGCCATGATTGCATAAGCAGTATGTAAATAATTTTTGTGAGAAACCTAAAGTTTGTGAAAAAAGTACCACATTTATTTATTTGATTGCATTTGGCAGTGAAATGATGGAATGAAATATACCAAAATTGGCCTAGATCAATACCTTGGGTTGTCTACTTAAAATATATATATAGATTTGATAGGTAAATTAAAAAAAACAAGGCTCTAATTCTGTTTACACGGAGTGATAGCAAAAATGCTAAAAATGCTCTGGTACTTTGGGCAAGTTTTTGTCTGGAAGTCCCGGTAGTGAAAGGGTTAAAGGGACAGAAAAGTCAAAATTAAACTTTCATAATTCAGTAAGAACATGCAATTTTTTTTTAAATGTATTTTTTTAATGTACTTCTATTATTTAATTTGCTTCATTCTCTTGGAATCTTTTCTTGAAAAGCATTCCTAGGTAGGCTCAGGAGCAGCAATGCAATACTTCGAGCTAGTTGCTGGTTCGTGGTTGCACATAAATGTCTCTTGTTATTGACTCATAGTAGTGCATTTATGCTGCTTCAACAAAAGATACCAAGAGGTTGAAGCAAAATTGATAATAGAAGGAAATCAGATCAGTTTTTTTTAAAAGTGTATGATCTGTCTGAATCATTTTAAGGCAAATGTTGGGTATATGTCCCTTTAAAGGGACTGTCTAGTCAAAAATAGATTTTCATGACTCAGATAGAGCATGTAATTTTTTTTATTTTTTTTTTAAAACAAGTTTTTATTGAGGTATACAGACAAGAGGATACAACAAGATAGACATCTCTCAGCTATGAAATGTTCACGGGCTTAGTTGCCAGTCAGACCAAGATAACAAACAGAACAAGTAACAAGGCATACAAATAAGGTCATTGTAACAAGCTGAGTCCAACGAATGTAGCAGATAGAGCGGCTTAATGTTATGTGGCAGTTCTTATTTTCGCCGCTTCATTAACAGTTATGAATCGTGTCATATCCTCAAGCTAGAAGAAAAAAGTGTTTACTTTTTAAAATAAGAAGATAGCCATTTTGCATAATACCGGTGAGTAGCTACTTTTTGTTTTTTTGGCCCAGAAGAATCTGGAGGAAAAGTACAATTAAGAAGAAGCAAATAGTAAATAGAGAGAGGAAAGAGGAGGAGAGGGAGAGAAAGAAAGGAAAAGAAGAAAAAAAAAAGGGGGGGAGGGAAGGCGGGGAGGGAAAGGTGAGGAGGAGGGTAAGGGAGTCAGATCTGCCCACGACGATTGGCGGGAAGCGAGCTAACAACATGTTTCCTAGATCGTGCCATTCCAGTATGCTAGCATCAGTTCATGATGGTCTAGTTTGTGCATTTTTAGATAATGATATCTTTCTAGTATTAGTAGGTCATCAACCTGACTTCTCCACTCTTGTTCAGTAGGAATTATCTGAGATTTCCAAAGAGCATGTAATTTTAAACAACTTTCAAATTTACTTTTATTGTCAATTTTGTTTTGTTCTCTAGGTATTCTTAGTTGAAAGCTAAACCAAGACGGCTCATAAGCAAATTTCTTAGCCCTTGAAGGCCGCCTCTTATTTGAATGCATTTTGAAATTTTTCATAAAAAGGGAGTGTTAGTTCATATTAGATAACATTGTGCTCACACCCGTGGAGTTACCTAGGAATCAGCACTGATTGGCTAAAATGCAAGTCTGTCTAAAGAACTGAAATAAGGGGGCAGTCTGCAAAGACTTAGATAAAAGGTAATCACAGAGGTAATAAGTATATTTCTCCAACATTGGTGTGTCCGGTCCACGGCGTCATCCATTACTTGTGGGAAATGTTCTCCCCCACAGGGAAAGGCAAGGAGAGCACACAGCAAGAGCTGTCCATATAGCTCCCCCTCTGGCTCCGCCCCCCAGTTATTCTCCTTGCCGCTCTGAACAAGTAGCATCTACCACGGGGATGGCGAGGAGTTTGTGGTGTTAGTTGTAGTTTTTTATTCTTCTATCAAGAGTTTGTTATTTTAAAATAGTGCTGGCTTGTACTATTTACTCTATAACAGAAAAGTGATGAAGATTTCTGTTTAAGAGGGCTATGATTTTAGCACAAGTAACTAAAATCCATTACTGTTACCATGCAGGACTGTTGAAACAAGAGAACTTCAGTTGGGGGTAACAGTTTGCAGACTCATCTGCTTCAGGTATGACTAGTCTCCTTCTAACAACACAGGCTAATGCTAGATGACAGTCATTTTTCCCCTCAGGGGAAACGGTAAGCCATTTTTCTTTCACCTCAGCAAAAAAGATAACAGGCTTCCCCTTTTTGTTTTTTATGCTGGTAGACACTGTTAGGGGATAAATCGATTGGTTTTTATTACAATATTATACCATTTGAAATATTTTATAAGCTCACATACACTTGGGAACGTTTTTTATTGATCTGGCTTGTTTTAGACACCTAAATCTAGTCAGGAAGGCCCCTTCACTCTAGTGTGCTGAGGGAGGAAGCCTCATTTTGGCACTTCAGCTGTGCAGTTGAATTTCAAGGCAGTGCATGCAGATTCATGTGAGAGGGTCCTGTGGTTCAGAAAGTGACTCCAAAAGGCTTTTTTCTGTGAATGGTGACCCCTAAGGAAGGTAAAAAGCTGCAGCAAGGCTGTAGCTGGGATTGTGGTGTGTAAAAACGGTTAAATCCAACAATTAGCTCCGGTTTGCTTGTTTTAAGAGCTAGAGTCTCCATATTTGCTGTGCAATACTTTCTAAGCATTAAGACACTGGGGTCCAAATTTCAGAAAAATCGGATATTGCCTTCATAGTTTTTTGAACATTCAGAAATAAATGTGTCATTTTATTATTTAAAGAGACAGTAACGTTTTTGTTTAAAATCGTTTTTATTGCATTGTTTGCCTGCCTAAATCTGTTTAACATGTCTGTTCCATCAGATAACCTATGTTCTGTGTGTATAGAGACAAATGTGGTTCCCCCTTCGAGTGTTTGTGATAATTGCGCCATAGCGTCCAAACAAAATCAGGACAGCTCTGTTATTTTTCATAATGTTACCCAAGATGATTTATCTAATGAAGGTAGTGGGGATAGCTCTACATCCTCTCCTTCTGTGTCTACACCAGCTTTGCCCACGCAGGCGACACCTAGCGCGCCAGTGCTTATTTCTATGCAACAATTATCAGCAGTAGTGGATAATTCTATAGCAAATCTTTTATCCAAACTGCCAGTTTTTCAGAGAAAGCGTGATTGTTCAGTTTTAAATACAGATAAAAAGGATGAACAATCAGACGCTGACGATGCCTTATCTATTTTACCCTCACATCAATCGGAATTGGCTGTGAGGGAAGGGCTGTCTGAGGGTGAAATTTCAGACTCAGGAAAAATTTCTCAACAGGCAGAACCTGATCTAGTGGCATTTAAGTTTAAGCTAGAACATCTCCGCGCTTTGCTTAAGGAGGTATTAGCTACTCTGGATGACTGTGATTCCATGGTAGTACCAGAGAAGTTGTGCAAATTGGACAAATTTTTAGAGGTCCCAGTGCACGACGACGCTTTTCCAATACCTAAGAGGGTAGCAAACATAGTGGAAAAGGAGTGGGAGAAGCCAGGTGCACCCTTTGCCCCACCTCCTATATTTAAGAAAATGTTTCCCATAGTAGACCCTAGAAGGGACGCATGGCAAACGGTCCCGAAGGTTGAGGGAGCTGTTTCAACACTAGCGAAGCGCACAACTATTCCTATAGAGGACAGCTGCGCTTTCAAAGATCCTATGGATAAAAAATTGGAAGGATTGCTTAAAAAGATTTTTGTTCAGCAAGGGTTCATCCTTCAACCAGCTACGTGTGTTATTACTGTCACTTCAGCGGCGTCCTTTTGGTTCGAAGAACTAGAAAGGTCGCTCCAGAAAGAGACTTCCTATGAAGAAGTCATGGACAGAATTCACGCATTAAAGTTAGCTAATTCCTTTATATTGGATGCCGCCTTTCAAATAACGAAATTGGCGGCGAAAAACTCAGGTTTTGCTATAGTAGCGCGGAGGGCGCTTTGGCTAAAATCCTGGTCGGCAGATGTGTAGTCCAAGACTAAGTTACTGAATATTCCTTTCAAGGGTAAGACCCTTTTTGGGCCGGAATTGAAGGAAATTATTTCAGACATCACTGGGGGTAAGGGCCATGCCCTCCCACAGGATAGGCCTTTTAAGGCTAAGAAAAAGTCTAATTTTCGTTCCTTTCGCAATTTTAGGAACGGACCGGCTAATAACTCCACTGCCACTAGACAAGAAGGTAACGCGGCCCAGCCCAAACCCGCTTGGAAGCCCATGCAAGACTGGAACAAGGGTAAACAAACCAAGAAACCTGCTGCTGCTACCAAGACAGCATGAAGGGGTAGCCCCCGATCCGGGACCGGATCTGGTAGGGGGCAGACTATCTCTCTTCGCTCAGGCTTGGGCAAGAGATGTTCTGGATCCCTGGGCACTAGAGATAGTTTCCAAGGGATACCTGTTAGAATTCAAGGGACTTCCTCCAAAAGGAAGGTTCCACCTGTCTCGCTTATCTTCAGACCAGATAAAGAAACAGGCATTCTTACATTGTGTAAGAGACCTATCAAAGATGGGAGTGATAAACCCAGTCCCCTCCGGGGAACAAGGTCTAGGGTTTTACTCAAACCTGTTTGTGTTTCCCAAAAAAGAGGGAACTTTCAGGCCAATTCTGGATTTAAAGATATTAAACAAGTTCCTCAGAGTTCCATCCTTCAAGATGGAAACCATTCGGACAATCTTACCAACAATCCAGCAGGGTCAATTTTTGACTACCGTGGATCTAAAGGATGCGTATCTGCATATCCCAATCCACAAATCTCATCATCAGTTCCTGAGGTTCGCCTTTCTGGACAAACATTACCAGTTTGTGGCTCTTCCATTCGGTTTAGCCACCGCTCCCAGAATTTTCACAAAGGTGCTAGGGTCCCTTCTAGCGGTCCTAAGACCGAGGGGCATCGCTGTAGCACCTTATCTAGACGACATCCTAATCCAAGCGTCGTCTCTTTCCAAAGCGAGGGCTCATACAGACATTGTGTTGGCTTTTCTCAGATCTCACGGGTGGAAAGTGAACATAGAAAAAAGTTCACTGTCACCGTCCACAAGGGTTCCTTTTCTGGAAACAATAATAGATGCTGTGGAAATGAAGATCTTTCTCACAGACGTCAGAAAGACAAAACTTCTAAAAGCTTGTCAAGTTCTTCACTCTATTCCTCAACCCTCCATAGCTCAATGCATGGAAGTAATAGGACTAATGGTCGCAGCAATGGATGTGGTTCCTTTTGCTTGAATTCATCTAAGACCATTACAGATGTGCATGCTCAATCAGTGGAATGGGGACTATACAGACTTGTCTCCCCAAATTCAAGTAGACCAGGTAACCAGGGACTCACTTCTCTGGTGGTTGACCCAGGATCACCTGTCTCAGGGAATGAGTTTCCGCAGACCGGAGTGGGTCATCGTCACAACCGACGCCAGCCTCTTGCTCAGGGCCTATGGTCGCGGGAAGAGTCGCTTCTCCCGATAAACATTTTGGAACTAAGAGCTATATTCAATGCGCTCCTGGCTTGGCCTCAGCTAGCGGAAGCCAGGTTCATAAGATTTCAGTCGGACAACATAACGACTGTTGCGTACATCAATCATCAGGGGGGAACAAAGAGTTCCCTAGCAATGAAGGAAGTAACCAAGATAATCCAATGGGCAGAGAATCACTCCTGCCATCTATCTGCTATTCACATCCCAGGAGTAGACAACTGGGAGGCGGACTATTTGAGTCGTCAGACTTTCCATCCAGGGGAGTGGGAACTCCATCCGGAGGTCTTTGCTCAGTTAACCCAATTATGGGGCATTCCAGACATGGATCTAATGGCATCCCGTCAGAACTTCAAGATTCCTTGCTACGGGTCCAGATCCAGGGATCCCAAGGCGACTCTAGTGGATGCATTAGTGGCGCCTTGGTCGTTCAACCTAGCATATGTGTTTCCACCGTTTCCTCTCCTCCCCAGGCTCATAGCCAGGATCAAACAGGAGAAGGCCTCGGTGATTCTGATAGCTCCTGCGTGGCCACGCAGGACTTGGTATGCAGACCTGGTGAATATGTCATCGGCTCCACCATGGAAGCTACCTTTGAGACAGGACCTTCTAGTACAAGGTCCATTCGAACATCCCAATCTAGTTTCTCTGCAGCTGACTGCTTGGAAATTGAACGCTTGATTTTATCCAAGCGTGGGTTTTCAAATTCTGTGATTGATACTCTGGTCCAAGCCAGAAAACCTGTGACTAGAAAGATTTACCATAAAATATGGAAAAAATATATCTGTTGGTGTGAATCCAAAGGATTCTCCTGGAGTAAGATTAAAATTCCAAAGATTCTCTCCTTTCTCCAAGAAGGTTTGGATAAAGGATTGTCAGCTAGTTCTCTAAAAGGACAGATTTCTGCATTATCCGTCTTGTTGCACAAACGACTGGCAGCTTTGCCAGATGTACAAGCTTTTGTTCAGGCTTTGGTTAGAATCAAGCCTGTTTACAGACCCATGACTCCTCCTTGGAGTCTAAATTTAGTTCTTTCAGTTCTTCAAGGGGTTCCGTTTGAACCTTTACATTCCATAGATATTAAGTTACTATCTTGGAAAGTTCTGTTTTTGGTTGCTATTTCTTCTGCTAGAAGAGTTTCTGAATTATCTGCTTTGCAGTGTGATCCACCCTATCTGGTGTTCCATTCAGATAAGGTTGTTTTGCGTACTAAGCCTGGTTTTCTTCCAAAAGTTGTTTCCAACAAGAACATCAACCAGGAAATAGTTGTTCCTTCTTTGTGTCCGAATCCAGTTTCAAAGAAGGAACGTTTATTACACAATTTAGATGTTGTTTGTGCTTTAAAGTTCTATTTAGAAGCAACAAAAGATTTTAGACAAACCTCATCCTTGTTTGTCGTTTACTCTGGTAAGAGGAGAGGTCAAAAAGCTACTGCTACCTCTCTCTCTTTCTGGCTGAAAAGCATTATCCGCTTGGCTTATGAGACTGCCGGACGGCAGCCTCCTGACCGTATCACAGCTCACTCTACTAGGGCTGTGGCTTCCACATGGGCCTATAAGAATGAGGCTTCTGTTGACCAGATATGTAAGGCAGCGACTTGGTCTTCTCTGCACACTTTTGCCAAATTCTACAAATTTGATATTTTTGCTTCTTCGGAGGCTGTTTTTGGGAGAAAGGTTTTGCAAGCCGTGGTGCCTTCTGTTTAGGTAACCTGATTTGCTCCCTCCCTTCATCCGTGTCCTAAAGCTTTGGTATTGGTTCCCACAAGTAATGGATGACGCCGTGGACTGGACACACCAATGTTGGAGAAAACAGAATTTATGCTTACCTGATAAATTACTTTCTCCAACGGTGTGTCCGGTCTTTATACACTACAGTCACCACGGCACCCTATGGTTTCTCCTTTTTCTCCTAACCGTCGGTCGAATGACTGGGGGGCGGAGCCAGAGGGGGAGCTATATGGACAGCTCTTGCTGTGTGCTCTCCTTGCCTTTCCCTGTGGGGGAGAACATTTCCCACAAGTAATGGATGACGCCGTGGACCGGACACACCGTTCGAGAAAGTAATTTATCAGGTAAGCATAAATTCTGTTTTATATAACTTTGTTGATTATGCAAAACTGGGGAATGCGTAATAAAGGGATTATGTTTTTAAACAATAACAATTCTGGTGTAGACTGTCCTTTTAAGGTCTATTTCTCAACTCTGTATGTTTATTGTATAACATTTTTGCTATGAAGAAAAGGCATGTTATTTCTACACAAAAAGTTTAGTTTTGAGAACTACAAAACCAAGAATATGTGATAATATCTTCTACATAAAAAAGACCAATATAATCTTACACAAAAATCTGGGAGAGCATAACATTCTGAATGGATTAATGGATTTAATTCACTAAACATGAAACATTGCAGCCATAAATATACAGTGTCATACTAGATAATGAAAAAAAAACTAATTGTTATTTCAGGATGAATAACCTTTTTGATAGTTAATTTTCATCCATCCTGAATCAATACCAATAAAAAAAGAACAAGAGCCCACAGAGAGAAATTTATAGCAGGGAGGAATGTTTATATAAAAAGAAAAAATGAAAACAAAACTAAACACTATTCAATTCTTTCCCCTCCCCAATCATATTTTTACATATGCTGAAGAGACACTTTTAAAAAGAGACCAGGGGGCTGAGCTAACAGCTGCCCACGCTACAGAGGTTAAGTCCTCCAGGCTCCGGAGGGTCGGGGATCCGCTCCGGAGCTGAAGATTAGGCCCAGCTGTGCAGCACCACTATACCTGACTGGAGAGGAGCGGACCACAAGCCCGGTGAGTCAGTTGAGGCCTCGTTCTACCCTGGGCGTCAGTGCCGGCCCTTGCTGGAGCTAGGAGAGGCCACGTAGGGAACATTAGAGGGGCAGCAGCTGGCTTCGGCAGCTGTCACAGGAGTCCAGGGAGTGCTGCCTGTAGGCAAGGGCCATTCCACTAGCAGCCAGCTATTTTGGCGCCATATTGGAGCCTCTCAAGGTAGAAGGTGATTCTGACAGGTGATGGCAGAGTGCTGGTGCGGGGATAGAGGATTACCCAGTCTTGAATTCTTCAAACTGCTGTTGGCCTCAGAGTCACTCAAGGAGCTGTTGGGGTGGAAGCTGTGGGGCTTGAGGGTGCCTTCTGCTGTCTGCCTGGGTCCGGTGAGGCCTACACCTGGCGATATCTTTCACAAATCCTGCTGAGCTGAGGAAACTGCCTACGAAGTCTGGCTGGGTGAGACCAATGCCTCTATCTACCCTATCTTTATTTTCAAGCTGTAAACCTATGTTTTCCATGTATCACGGCCACTAGGCATAGCCTTAAGTTTATACACTCTTATTTCACCGTAGTGGGTTTGCATCCTCCACAGGCTCACCGTTTTCCCACAGCGATTTGTATATCTGAGCCTACCCCTCCCTTCCCAGTTGCCCCTGCACACTTTGAACCTCCTGTCAAAGTCAAAATTTGAGCCTACATCACAGCCCTTTTGAGCCCCTGATCACCTCTAACCTATATCACAAACAGGGAGGCGCTCTTCAGGAGACTTATTTGGGACTACCACCTATCTTACCCATTTAGCCGCCCTCACCGACTGTGAACCTGGCAGGACTCCTATAGAGCTGGGGAAACTAACTTCCACTGTTACAGCAGACTCTCACTGTCCATATTGAGCTATCTATGGCTCTTCATACACAAGTCCTCCTTTGCAATATAACTGGGGGTGTCTGCCTATAATTTCCACCCATATTGAGTTACATAAGACTGCGTCTCCCCTCTGTGTTGCTAGCATCAGCCTTCACAAAGGGACAAGTGACTTGAGGTGGGACCCTATACATTATACCCTTAGAGGGATAAGAGAAGTTCCAGGGGAAACTGTGATGATACAATTATGTATTAAAGGGACAGTCTACACCAGAATTTTTATTGTTTTAAAAGATAGATAATCACATTCCCCAGTTTTGCATAACCAACACAGTTATATTAATATACTTTTTACCTCTGTGATTACTTGTATCTAAGCCTCTGCAAACTGCCCCTTTATTTCAGTTCATTTGACAGACTTGCAATTTAGCCAATCAGTGCACAAGCACAGTGTTATCTATATGAAATACATGAACTAACACCCTCTAGTGGTGAAAAACTGTTAAAATGCATTCTGAAAAGAGGTGGCCTTCAAGGTCTAAAAAATTAGCATATGAACCTCCTAGGTTAATTTTTCAACTAAGAATACCAAGAGAACAAAGCAAAATTGGTGATAAAAGTAAATTGGAAAATTATTTAAAATGACATGCTCTATCTGAATCATGAAAGTTTATTTTCGCCTAGACTGTCCCTTTAACCCTACACACACATAGGGGTTGTGAAAACAGAAGATCGATAGTAGGGGATAAATCTATTTTACTAATTTGTGTCTGAACCAGTACCTACCTGCATAGGCCCTCTGACACATTCCTGCCTACCAACCTGTTTTAAAGATATTAAGCTGGGCTTTTGAAGCTTACTGGGGGGTTGTATTTTAGCTGCTGCGTCAGCTTATGTACGTATGTGGACCTTACCCAGAGTGGAGTGTTATTTACTGTTATTTACTGTTTTTACGCCCTTTGTTACACTTGACCCGAAAGTGCCACTCACATAACAACAGCTCAGCAAGTACCCTCTACTGCACATTCTCACAAGCAAGACACCAGGCGTTACACTCCAGGCAATATTTAAGATTATACTATTGACTCAGGGCCCCCTCACACATTGCATAGCATTCAGTGGGATTTAATTCACCCTATCACGGTCTAGCCACTGGGTTTACCCTCCTAAAGGGTGCCTACACCCTAATCTTACCATTTGCTCACTGCGAGTAGTAACAACTTTTCACCTGGAACTGACAAGAACCCATGGGTCTACAGCTCCATATTAGGGTTGGTCCCATGCCTATGGTATTTTAATACTGGGTTCATAGTGCATTGTATTATCCTGTTATATTCTCCCTCTGCATCTGGCGGAACCCATACTCTCCTATAGCACCCTCTCACTTTATATTTCCTTTGAGAGGTTACCCCAGGAGGGCATTTAAACCATAAGGACAACTTCCCCACAGTACCCTCAGTGTTTTATTCACTTTGAAAATCCAAGCACCTTCAGGCCTAGTGCTCTACACTGAGGCTGGCCCCCTCGTCTACTGTCACACCACACTATCTTTTATTGTGTATTGTGTTTACCTATTATATTTCCTAGTAGAATTGTGTTCCTGTTGGTGTAGATTGTGAGTCCCACAAGAAGGGACTGGTTGCTCTGGCCCCCCTTGTGCCTCCCCCTTTCTTGTCCAGCTTGTCTGGGCTGGTCACTTCCACTTTCCTTTTACCCTTCCTTCTGGTCGTATCCCTCTCCCTGAGGTGCGAGGGGGTCCTTAGAGACCTCCTCAATCGCATAGGTTGGCCTGCATACTAGATTATTCTCAGCCATTTGTTTTGTAATAAGCTAACATGCACTAGGTGCAACCAGCATAGCTGGGTTATGTCTGGCCCCGCTCTCAGATTATATTGCTAGCTTACCATGCTTTAGTTAAAAGGTTATAAATTAGGTTTTAAAGTTTGTTGGTCTAATATTCTCCTGGGAACTTACAGTGGTCAGGGTGGGCCTTATTGAAGTAGTGAAAGTTTGTACAAAGATTTTTAGCGGAACTATGACGCACTCCTCCAGAAAAAAAACAAGGACCCCCGTAGTAATCAAAAAGACTGTCCTTGATCATTTTCCTCAGCCACACAAGGCACCTAATCCTCTGAGAAAAGAAGCTAGCGACCTCGAGTCGCAAGATGAGGGCTCTGAATCGAGTTCCCAGTCTGCTGCCCATATGAATAACTACATTACAGAAAGCACATTGCAAAAAATGCTGGCGGCACAGACCAAATCTATTACTGCAGAGATCCAGAGAAGCTCAGCGGAACTCAGGAAGGATATAGCGGAAATTGAAGACAGGGTGGACACTCTTGAGAGGCAACATGATGACTTGGCCACTGATCATTCGAACCTACTAGCATATGCTGAAAATCTGGCAGAGCAAATTTACCAGCTTGAATTACAACTGGCTGATGGGGAGGATAGGGCCAGGAGGAATAACATCCGGTTCAGAGGCATCCCAGAGACCATAGCTACAGGTGAGTGTTAGGAATTATCCCGGGGCAATATTGGAAGATGAGTCTCGCTGCAAGAATTCCTCATGTCTCTATTCACCGCATTCTTGGGTCCCCTGGAGGGCAACATGCATGCCATGGAGCGTGCCCACAGGACTTTTAGGCCAAGGTCGATGTCATCTGACAAGCCAAGGGATGTGGTGGTTTGCTTCCACCACTTCACCTTTAAAGACCGCTTGATGCAAGCTTCCAGACACATTTAAAGACATACAGCTCCTTCCAGATCTCTCCTCCCATACGTTAGAGCAACGTAGGCTCTTTGCTCCTATCACTACTCAACTCAGGAAGGCTATTATCAAATATAGATGGGTATTCCCCACTAAACTCATCATAACTAAAGACAATCAGACTCATGTGGTGCCCTCCCCCTCCATGGGCAGTATCCTGCTAGCAAACTGGGGCCTCCACGCTGAACCGGACACATATGCCACCTAGAATTTTGCAAGACCCAAACTAACCTCCTCAAACTAAAGCAACTTATGTACTCAAAAGGTAACAAGGTGGATACCCTACTCGCTAACAAACTTAGGCACCGGACTGCCGCATTCCGCATCCATGAGCTTAAGCAAGGCACCCAATCTTTTAGACTCCCGTCCCTGATAGGCCAGCAGTTCAATAAGTATTACTCTGAACTTTACAACATTCGAGATGAGGAGGCATTTCGGCCGGCTCCTTCGGAAGCTATAGGCCCATTCCTGCACCCCTTGAAACTTCCAAATGGAAAGTATTGATGTCCCCATCACATGCCAGGAAGTCAAGCAGGTTATCAAAAATCTGAAACCTCTTAAAGCCCTGGGTCCCGACGGTTTCACAGCAATTTTCTATAAGACATAGCTTCATGAGACTATACCTATCCTCACTAGATTTTATAATTTGACTATGGACGAGGGCAAATTCCGTAGTGAGTTCCTTGAGGCCTCCATCATTACAATCCCCAAACCAAACAAGGACCCAACCCTATGCACTAATTACAGACCCATTTCACTTATTAATACTGATGTTAAAATATATTCAAAAATACTCGCTAATAGGTTAGCAAGATTGCTCCCAGCCCTTATTAACCCTGATCAAGTGGGCTTTATCCCTGGGAGGGAGGGTCCAGACAACACCAGGAGGCAACTTAATATTCTTTTTGAGGCCAAAAGGCTAAATAAACCACTTGCTGTGCTTTCCCTTGACGCCGAGAAGGCTTTTGACCGGGTCCAATGGGAGTACTTGTGGAGGGTCCTGGAAACCTTCCGGTTCCCGACACAAATCATACAAGCTATGAGGGCTCTGTACTCAGCTCCCACGGCCTCGTCAGGGGCCTGGGGTTTAGCTCCGCACCCTTCTCCATCTCAAACGGCACTCGGCAAGGCTGCCCCCTATCCCCCATTCTCTTTGCACTCGCTATTGAACCATTAGCTGTGGCCATTAGACCAGACAGGGAAATCACAAGAGTCACACTCCATGGTACGCTTCATAAGGTGGCCTTGTTTACCGATGACACCACAATATTCTCCTCCAACCCCCTGAGGGAGGTCCCCAGGCTCCTGTCCTTGATAGAGACATTTAGCGCCCTTTCATATTATAAATTAAACCATAACAAATCGGAGTTATACACATTTGGCTTCCATGAGGACATTCCAAAATGCTTACACGATATATACAAGTTTATACTCAACAATACCTATGTTTCCTACCTGGGAGTCAAATTGTCTGATTCACTTCCCCAAATAATAGATGATAATTACAAACCTCTTTTGTCCGAACTTCGGGCCTTAAACCAGAAGTGGAACTACAAATGCATATCTTGGTTGGGACGTATAGCCGCCCTAAAGATGAGCTACCTCCCCAGACTAACGTATGTGCTGAAATGTTTGTCAATTAGAGTACCTATATCCCTTCTTATCCAATTCCAGAGTGCATGCACTGGGTACATTTGGCAGGGCAAACCCCCCCGAGTCGCTCATAAACTCTTGCAGTACCCCAGAATGCATGGGGGGGGTGGTCTTCCCATCTATCTACAGATATGCTGAGGCAGCCATGCTCACGCATATCTCCCAGTGGGGGTTAAAAAATTCCGATAGTAGATGGAGGACGATTGAACAGGCATCCTTGCCATATGACTTAAACCTGAGGGACCTGATCTGGACACTTCCACATAGCAGGAGAAATCTCGCATTAGTAAACCCGATAATTTGTGAATGTGTGGCTGCTTGGGAACAATTACGACACTATATTCAGGTAGCCCCTCACCCATCTTTAATTACTACCATGGCTGGCCTCCTCACTGGCCTGCCGGACTCACACCCGGCATCCTGGGCCAGGCTGGGTGTTTTGAGGGTCGCGGACCTTTGGTCCACATCCCCTCGAGATGCATATGTTACACTTAACCAAATAGAGAGTTCCTCACCTACTCCATCATACATGAAATTTGAATATACCAGGGTTATTAGCTTCCTGTCCAGTTGGGGTTTCAAGCCATCACTTTCCCGCCAACTGACCATATGGGAGGCCAGATGGCAGTAGGGGCTTAGATTAGGTAAACCTTTATCCCTACATTACACTATAATGGAGGGTGCGACACCGGTAGACAAAGCCCTACACATTCATAAATGGGAACAGAAGTTAGACTTCACAGCACAAACCAAGGAATGGCACCATTCGCTCCTACTTATGAAAAAAGCACTACATTTTGTCACTATTTACGAAACCTGCATTAAATTACTCATGCACTGGTACTACGTTCCAGCATGGTTGGCCGTAATCTTCCCTAAGGCCTCCCCGACCTGTTGGAGAGACTGCTCACGCAAAGGTGACATCACTCACATATGGTGGAGTTGTCCCAAAGTTAGGCCACTCTGGAGTAGATGCTTCTCCACACTGGCGAATATGGGTATTTCCCTACCTAGAACCCCAGAGACAGCCTTATTCCATTTAGGCACTTGTAAACTGCCCAGACATTACGGCACACTTTGTATATACCTTTTTTCAGCAGTCAAACAATATAGCCAGATCTTGGAAAAGAGTGCATCCCCCCGCGTGGTCAGATATCGTCTTAACAATGGCTTACATTTACACTATGGAAAAAAACATATATTACACTATGGGAAGGTCTGACCTCTTTGAATTAGTGTTTACTGATTGGATGAGTAGATTTGACACCTTATGGCTCCCCACCTTTGTGACCTGAGTTTACTTTCCCCCTCCCCCCTTTAGGAAGTGCCCGTTGCCTCACATCAGTTCTGCCCGGCAAGAAAATCTCGCATTAGGATTTGTTCCCCGACTTATTTCAGTACCCCAATCACCCCTTAAGACCCCTTTCCCTATTCCCCTTTCTTCCCCATCGCCTTCCTTTCCGAATAGTTCAAACGGATCCAACCGCCCCTCTTGGGTGAATGAGGGCGAGCTGGGATCCATAATAGAATATTGTTTCAATATGTTGTCATTGTATGTGTCATATTATACCTATTCATTTGAATTTATATGAGACTCTGTAAATGTAGTACGCTTTTGTCATAGAGTTGTTGTACTTATTTAATTCTTTTTCGAAAAACAAATAAAATACTTTAAAAAAAAAAAAGAAAAGAAAAAAGAGACATATTTTGTTCCAAGGACTTGACCCATTTGCCCTCTTTATTGACATAAATTTAAAAGAAAATCACACTATGAAGAAAAAAAAAATCTCACCACACTAAATTAAAGGGACACTGAACCCAAATTTTTTATTTTGTGATTCAGATTGAGCATGCAATTTTAAGAAACTTTCTTATTTACTCCTATTATCAAATTTTCTTTATTCTCTTGGCATCTTTATTTGAAAAGCAAGAATGTAAGTTTAGATGAAGGCCTATTTTTGATGAACAACCTGGGTTGTTCTTGGTGATTGGTGGATAAATTCACCCACCAATAAACAAGTGCTGTCCAGAGAACTGAACCAAAAATTGGCTGGCCCCTTAGCTGAGATGCTTTCTTTTTCAAATACAGATAGCAAGAAAATGAAGAAAAACTGATAATAGGAGTAAATTAGAAAGTTGCTTTAAATTGCATGCTCTATCTGAATCACAAAAGAAAAAAATGGGGTTCAGTGTCCCTTTAATTAAAAAAAAAAAAGAACATTTCATAACATTAGCCTAGATCCTACCTAGATCTCAGTGACCTAGATTCAGGGGTAGAGGTACTGCATTTATATGTGTTTTTACACTTATGAACCTTTACAAGTGTAATCTTAAGAGAATAATTGTTTTTGCATTTTAAAAGTGCAGCCTATGGGAATTGTAGTCTTTGTAAACACTAGTGCTACAAATATAACAACAGATGTTGTCTATTATTGTGCATAACATACTTAGGGCCAGATTACAAGTGGTGTGCTATTTAGCACTTTTGCTCAGGCAATAACACTGTCAGAAGTAAATTTTTGCACGCACAGGTTAGCATGCATTGTACAAGTTGAAAGTAAAACTTTTTTGCAATTTGCACAAAAGCGAAACCCGATATTTAGAACTATCAATGTAAAAATACAAAGAACGTTTTCCCCTATATAAAGAACATTGGAATGTTAGATATTTACAGTAAATACACATTAAAACACATTAATAAATATTATTATTTAGACACACATATATTTTTGCAGTCAAATACATGCCCATACACCAAATACCTTTGAACCCTTATAAATATTTTTTTATTAATATTTCTATGACTATTATTTAGCAGATAGTGTTTATATAAATATAAAAGTTTATTTTAATGTACTTATGTTGTGTTTGGTGCAACTTTTATTTTAGCCTTAACCCTTTACACGAGGTCTGATGTGCGTTAAATTACATTGTGCTTGAGTAAACGTGTTTACTTTCAACTTGTGATATGCACGCAAATTAATGTGCCTGTGATATCGTCCCTTGTCATGTACCATATCCCTTTAATTCTGCCATAAAATTTTCTTTTTCATTAATAAATAAAAAAGCATACCACCGCTGCCAACCAAATGTGACGGACTCCGGCTACCCCGACTGGGTAGCCCTGCCAGAAGGGTCCTTCCAATACCTGAAACATGCCGCTATGTAGAGGAACAAAGTGATTATAGCGGAGCCCACCCAAATAACCAGACAGAACCAGTATTCGGGTAAAACATAGAACAACTTTATTGTGGAAACACACTGCTTATATACACAAACACATCTTGATAAGGAGTCTTATCAGACCCTCAGATCTCCAGCTATTCCTGCCCCTCCAGACAGGCTGGCGCCCCCCATAGTAGTTATAGTCCCATAGAGTCCCTGTGATATGGAGGTGGTTATTCTGGGGTGATCCCGGAGGAGCGGTGTCACTTCCAGGGTGTCGTTGGAACGCTCTCGGTCCCCAGATGCCACAGTCCAAAAAGCAACATGATATGTTGTTGGGGGTCAGAGCTACGGGTGATCAAACGTACACCAGGAAAGCCATGGAAAGTAGGAGTTGTAGGGGGGATCCAATTTCCCAAGGGAGCTCCCTTCCGGCAATTACCCAATCTCTTGCCCTCCCTAGGGGTACCAAACCCCAAAAAGCGGAGCTCTGGGGTAAAGGCTGCTGGAGCGACCTAGGTTAGCGGGTGTCTGGGGTGATGCAGACGAAAGGCAGTTCTAGGGGCCCGGCCAGCTGGAGAGGGTTTAGGCGGTGAGAGATCAGCTCTTCCATGAGGAGGTACAGATCACAAAACAAATAAAACCAAACATCTGGGAGATTGCGAATGGTCTCAAAAGTCCAAATCCGGTGAGAGAATGGAGGGGGTTAGATAGTAGGGGGTGGAGGTTTAACCTTGGCAGCCTGGTATCCGTGACAGTGCTCCCCCCTAACAAGTCACGGCTAGATCCACATACGGTTCGGCCTAGGGCTGTCCGGGGAGCTATCCCAATTCCGTTTGCGGGAAAGTCCGTCAGCATTCCCATTGCTTTTTCCCGGCTGATATTGGATAGTGAAGTTAAAGGGCTGCAAGGCTAAACTCAACTGCAACAGGCGTCCATTGTCCCCAGCAACTCGGATGAGCCAAACCAGGGGGTTGTGGTCCATGAGAATGGTGAAAGCCCGTCCATATAGGTATGGTTGTAGCTTTTTCAGGGCCCACACCTGGGCCAGGCATTCTTTCTCCACCGCCGCGTATCCTACCTCTCTAGGCAACAGCTTCCTGCTGATATAGGCTATGGGGTGGTCGTGCCCTTCGTCGTCCACCTGGCTCAGTACTACTCCCAACTCGAACATGGAGGCATCTGTATGGACACAAAAATGTTTGGTTGGGTTAGGAGTGGCCAGGATAGGGACAGACATCAAGGCTGTCTTAAGGCTTTGAAAGGTGGCCTCACACTCGGGGGACCACAGGACCTGTCGGGGCAACTGTTTTCAGGTTAGGTCAGTCAGGGGTTTGGCCAGGGCACTGTAGTTGGGGACAAACTTGCGGTAGTACCGTGCGGTCCCTAGGAAAGCTAAGACTTGGGTCAATCTTCACCGGCTCTGGCCACTGCTTCCTGCTGCCAAATCAGTGTCCCACGTACTGGACCTCTGAGTGCCCTATCATACATTTGTCGGGCTTCAAGGTCAGACCAGCGGCCCTGATGCAGTCTAGAATGATGCCTAGATGGACCAGATGGTTCTCCCAGGTGTTGCTGTAGACCGCAATATCGTCCAGGTATACATAGGGATAATCCTGGAGGCCATCCAAGAGGTCACCGGAGCATTCTTCATCCCAAACGGCATTACCTTAAACTGTAATAGGCCAAAGGGGGTGATGAATGCCGACTTTGGAATGGACTCTGGGTCCAAGGGGATCTGCCAGTATCCCTTGCACAGGTCAAGGGTGGTCAGGAAGTTGCCGTGGGCAATCCTGTCTAGTAGGTCATCGACCCGGAACATGGGGTAGGCATTGGTCATGGTTCTGTTATTGAGCCTACAGTAGTCTATACAGAACCTGGTGGTCCCATCCCGTTTGGGTACCAGTACCACCAGAGATGCCCAGGGACTGTTGGATGGTTCAATGACACCCATGTCCAGCATTTTCCTGAGCTTGCATATTTCCCTAACTGCCTCAGGAACCCGGTATGCCGGCTGTTGCAGGTGTGCCTGTCCCGGGGGTCTCCACTCAGTGCACCGCTGCCGTGGTGTACCCAGAGGTAGTGGAGATCATGTCTCCCTGGGTCCCTAGCACCTGTCTGACTTGCTCCTTAGCCTCTCATCTAACTGTATGTCACCTATGCCTGGGGGAATCCTATTTCACCCTGGGAGCTCCAGCATGGGAAGACTCTCTGAGCACAGCTGTGGCTACGTCCTCTGCTCTTTACTGGTATGCCTTCAGCATGTTCACATGGAAGGTCCGGCGGACCCTGTCATTTGAGCATTTGGCTACCAGGTAGGTTGTGTAATTCAGCTGTTCTACCACTCAGTAGGGTCCCTGCCAGGAAGCCTGTAGCTTGTCTGTTTTGACAGGCTTCAGGGTCAAGACCTTCTGCCCTACTGCCAGGGTCCAGTTACGAGCTTTCCAGTCGTACCACCGATTCTGCCTACCTTGAGCAACCTGAAGGTTCTCTCACACCCTCTCGGCAAGGTCCTTCAGCTGATCTCTGAATTCTAGGACGTACCCCAAAATGGAGGGCCCTTCCTCCCCCACTGATCCCTCCCAGTGGGCTCTCAATAGGTCTAAGGGCCCCCTCACCCTCCGGCCATATACTAATTCAAAGGGGGAGAACCCAGTAGATTTCTGGGACACCTCTCGGTAGGCAAACAAAAGGTGCAGCAGGTATCTTTCCCAGTCTTTGTGAGAGGCCGAGAATGTCCTAAGCAACTGCTTCATGGTAACGTTGAACCTCTCACATAGCCCATTAGTCTGGGGGTGGTATGGAGCACTTTGTAGGGGTTTATCCCGCAAAGCCTCCACAGCTACCTGGTGAGTTCTGTAGTGAACTGGATCCCTTGGTCGGAGATCACTTCCCGGGGAAAACCCACCCTGGCAAATATCCGGAGCAGGACATCCGCCACTGTCTCTGTGTGGATATTGGACACGGGGATTGCGGGTACTGGGTAGCATATTCTATGACTGTCAGTATATACTTTTTCCTGGAGGGGCTGGGATGGCACAAGGAGCCAACAATATCTACAGCTACCCTTCTGAAGGTTTCATCAATGATGGGAAGGGGGTGCAAGGATGCTTTGGGGTGGTCTCCTGTCTTGCCTACTCTCTGGCAAACGTCACAGGTCCTGCAGTACTGTCTAATATACCCTGTAACCCCTGGCCAAAAGAAGGTCTGAGTCAGTTGGTAACAGGTCCTAGAGACTCCTAGATGTCCTGCTAGGGGAATGTCATGCCCTATACGCAGCAGCTTGTACCACCAACTGGCGTTTGGGCAACTGCCCTCTCTCTCTTTAACCTGGTATAGGAGCCCTCTCTCCCACTCAAAATGGTCCCCTCTGGGCCCCCCGGGACAGTGCCTACCAGGCATGGTAAGGAGCTAGGGTCGGGTCTCTTAATGTCTCCCAAGCGAAGTCAGTTGGGGACGCCCAAGAGATATCGTCGGGGGTCAGGGTAGGAGTCGGGGCTGAGTGGCTTACCTGGGTCCCCAGATCAAGTGTGGTGGCCTTCTGTCTGGCTTGCTAGTGGGTGGTGACAGGTCAAGCATCTGGGGTGCTGTCCCATACAAAGGAGGAAGCGAGGTGTACCAGGTCGTTTCCTAGCAAGACCT
Source organism: Bombina bombina (assembly GCF_027579735.1). Taxonomy (NCBI): domain Eukaryota; kingdom Metazoa; phylum Chordata; class Amphibia; order Anura; family Bombinatoridae; genus Bombina; species Bombina bombina. The sequence continues at coordinate 710,620,991 of NC_069503.1, read as the reverse complement.
CAGCGGGCAAATGGTTCATAACCCCTACTTTCACAGCACGGGAGCCAGCACCCCAATCCAGGTGCACCCATGCAGTAGGGATCCAGAGCACCATACCCCCAGCCACACAAACTGCAAGGGACTTCCCTGTTTGGTCCCAATTGGTGACCATGTTTGGCTGGACAAGGGTAACAGTTGCTCCACTGTCGCGTAATACCTGGGCAGGCCATTTATCCAGACAACCTGGCGGTGGTGCAGGCGGTTGTCCCCGGTGGCGGGGCCAACCTCATGTAGGACCCCGACCTCTTCCTCTGCCCATTTGGCATAATCTGCAGGGCCCTCTGAGTCCAAGCAGTGGATGGCAGCTCGGTAGCCTCCAGCCGGGGCCCTTGTCTACTGAGCCTGAGGGGGATTCTTTGGGTTCTCCGCCGCTGGGCAGTGCCATCGGATATGACTCATCTGACCGCACCCAAAGCACCCCCAGGGTAAGCTGGTCCCGGAGATCCAGGCAGGCGTTGGTTGGGTCTGGGGGTACCAGGGAGGCGCCGGGGGGCGAGCAGGGGTGGCAGAGGAGCGGGTCATCAGTTGCAGCTCAGGGCGGGCCTGACCTGGGCATCCAAGTACTGATCAGCTAGGACGGCCGCTTGGTCGACTGTCTTGGGCCCCCTATCTCTGACCCATTCTCAGATCCCCTCCGAGGAGTGGTTATAGAAGTGCTGCAACAGAATGAGCTGGGTGGCTTCGGCCAGGGTAGTTACATGGCAGCCTGCAAACCAAGAGTCCAAGGACCATGTGAACCGGTGTGTCCACTCGGTAAAAGGTTGCCCCTCTTGCCTCCTTAGTTTCCGTAACTTCTGCCGGTGAGCCTCCGGCATGAGACCACAGCGGGCAAGGATGCGCTCCTTTACCCGGTCATAATTCTTTTGTTCTCTCATGGGAACAGTGTTGAAAGCCTCTAGAGTTCGTCCGGACAGCATTCCAAGCAGGAGGGTGACTAGGTCAGTATTGATAACACCCTGCAACTCGCATTGGGTCTCGAATACTTGAAGGTAGCTGTTGATCTCCTCTTCACCATCTTTGAAGGCTCAGAAAGCCTTATGGGGTAGCTTCTTCGGCTGGGAAGGTGGATCCATAGACTTGTGGACCTCCTCTATTTTGAGTTGGTTGTGTCGGATATTAGCCGAGTGTACCTCTGACATTATTGTCTCTACTGTGGACACATTACTGGGCCGATCACTGCTCCCATAGAGCCCCAGTGATATGGAAGTGGTTATTCTGGGGTGATCCGGGGGGAGCGGCGGCACTTCCAGTCTGTCATTGGAAAGTTATCGGTCCCCAGATGCCACAGTCTATGATCCGTTATTGGGGGCCTGAGTTATGGGTGATCAAACATACACTGGGAAAGCCATGGGAACTAGGAGTTGTAGGGGGGTCTGAAACCCCAAGTTCCCAAGGGAGCTCACTTTCGGCAATCACCCCACCTCTTGCCCTCCCTAGGGGGTACCAAACCCCAAAAGAGTGGAACTCTGGGGTAAAGGGTCGCTTGAGCGACCTGGGGTATAGGTTAGCGGGTGTCCAGGTTGATGCGGACGACCGGCAGTTCCAGGGGCCTGGCCAGCTGGAGAGGGTTTAGGTGGTGAGAGATCAGCTCTTCCGTGAGGAGGTACAGATCACAAAACAAATAAAACCAAACGTATGGGAGATTGTGAATGCTCTCAAAAGTCCAAATCCGTTGAGAGAATGGAGGGGGCAAGGTAGTAGGGGGGTGAAGGTTTAACCTTGGTAGCCTGGTATCCGTGAAAATAAACATTTGTTTTCTTTCTAGAACATTTTTATGTTTTGTTATGTTAACTAGGAAGTGATAATCATTTACTTCAGGTCTCAAAAAGAACTAAATTTCTCAGTGGTATTTTGGATTGTGCATGAGAGCAACACTTAACTGACCACTTGTAATACAAGCACAACAGAGCACACTAATAGTGCTCTTTGTACTATATGTTAAAAGTATATGGTGCTAAAAATATTTTGATCAAGTTAAGAAGCTTTGTTTAAAAAGTTTAACCATTAACCAGATTGTGCATTATTTTTTGTGTGAGAGTGCAAGATAAGCATCCTGAGCTATTGATTGCTCTCCACTTGTAATCCAACCCTTTATATTAATGAGGTAATTTTGCCTTATAAATGAGGGCACATTTTTACATTACCAGTAAATATCTAGTGAGTGGAACCCTGTGTATATATAGGATAAGATGACTATCATACCTGCTAGTCAAAGTCTTGGTGCTAAAGTACTGTCTTTAGCACCAAGCTTGCAGTTGAAAGTAACTGCAAGCTGTCAATATACTCACCTTAAAATATTACTGTTGATATTCTCCCTTTACTTCACGTTAAACAGACATTAAACTCAAAATGTAATTCCTAATATTTTATTTTAACCTTGATTATGTATAGTGTCTGTTAATTTAAACTCTGAAAATTCTTAGAGACTATAATCTATCTATCTATCTATCTATCTATCTATCTATCTATCTATCTATCTATCTGTCTACACAAAAATGTCTGCCTTCTAACTTTATGAGTTGGCTCCCTACATAACACACAGTGAGCCCCCAAAATCTAAAGATCAACCTCTTAACACTAAACCCTAACCCAATAAAAACTGAACAAAATGCAAAATATTTTTTTCTTCTTTCAAATGGTATTGAGTACACAAAATCCTATTCTTACTTATGGGAATACATCCCCTGGCCACAGGAGAAGGCAAAGACATCCCAAACAAAACATTTACCTATCCTTCCTACTTCCCCTTCCCTCGTAGTAGTTCTTTGCCTCATCACGGAGGAAGGCAAGGATAGAGGTGTTCTATATTTAAATTGAAGATTTACAGGGATATTAATCCCAAGTTTTCCCTCAATGGATAGTTCTTGGAAGAGAGGGACATAGGAGAGTACTGGCTGTGTAATGTAAATCTCCTAGTAGGAGCTGTGGTCACAAGCCGGCCACAGTTTGTCGCTGGGAAGTTCCTTAGCCTCCGCTTGTCCATGACGATGTACTCCCTCAGTATATCCGCTGCTGTCATTTACAGTACAGGATAGGCAATCTTCTGTATTCGCAGATGGTCTTTCAGAGTAAGATCAGTGGATTGGGCTGCACCCTGTTACAACTTTCTGGCTATAAGCTCACACATTAAAGGGACATGAAAACCAAGCATTTTCTTTCATGATTTAGCTAGAACATACAATTTTAAACAGCTTTAGAGTTTACTTCTATTATCAAATTTGCTTAATTCTCTTGGTATAATTTTTTGAAGGAGCAGCAATGCATTGCTGGTTTCTAACTGAACAAATGGGTGAGCCAATGACAATCGGTATATATATGCAGCCACCAATCTGCAACTAGAACCTAGGTTCTTTGCTGCTCCTGAGCTTACCTAGATTAAACTTTAAAGGGACAGTCAACACCAGAATTTTTGTTGTTTTCAAAGATAGATAATCCCTTAATTATCCATTCCCCAGTTTTGCATAACCAACACAGTTATAATACACGTTTTACCTCTGTAATTACCTTGTATCTAAGCCTCTGCAGACTGCCCCCTTATTTCAGTTATTTTAACAGACTTGCATTTTACCCAATCAGTGCTCACTCCTCGGTAAATTCACGTGCATGAGCTCAATGTTATCTATATGAAACACATGAACTAATGCCCTCTAGTGGTGAAAAACTGTCAAATGCAGAGGTGGCCTTCAAGGTCTAAGAAATTAGCATATGAACCTCCTAGGTTTAGCTTTCAATTAAGAATACCAAGAGAACAAAGCAAAATTGGTGATAAAAGTAAATAGGAAAGTTGTTATTTACATGTGCAATTTGAAACATGAAAGTTTTATTTTGGACTTGACTGTCCCATTAAGCAAAGGATAACAAGAGAAGGAAACAAATAAAATAAAATAAGTAAATTGGAAACTTATATAAAATGGTATGCTCTGTCTAAATCGTGAATGTCTAATTATGACTTTACTGTGCCTTTAAGTAGTGTAAATTATAGCTCACTAGGCAATAAACAAAGGTATCCAAAATAAAAAATGTAAACCTAAACTAATACCCCTATAAAAATTAAAAAATCTCCCCCAAAATATAAACACCCCCTAAACTAATACTAAACTACCAATATCCTTTTTTAGGGCATTGCTCTAAGTTAAACAGCTCTTTTACCTATAAAAATACTAAATCCCCCCTAACAGTAACCCCCCCTTCCACCAAACCCTCCAAAAGAAAAAAAAAAACTAACACTAAAAAAACTAAACTACCCATTGCCCCTAAAGGGGCATTTGTATTGACATTGCCCTTAAAAGGGCATTCAGCTCTTTTACTGTCCTTAAAAGGGCAATCAGCTCTTTTTCAAGCCATATATCAGGTAAGTCTTATATTAAATATTAGGTATTATTTATATCAATATTTAAGCTACAGGTGTAGCAACACCATATTTATATGAACTGCTGTCCTAAATGTATGAAAAATATTTTATACTGTATATATAATAAGCTACAGGTATAGCAAAAGCCTATTTGGTCACACTTATTTTATATATATATTTAAGCTACAGGTGTAGTGACACCATATTTGGACGGACTGCTGTCCTAAATATATCCAAAATAGCTGCTCTTCTAATTATGTCTACTTTGAGTATATTTCTTTGTAGACAACATTTTTAGTAAAACAGGCATCACTTCCTGTTAATAAGTAGCCTTGTTCTCGTCTATCTATGACTAACTTTTACATCAGCAGAGCTTTTTACTCGTCAGAAAGCTACATATAGCTGACCATGGCTGAAAACAGGTTCAGGCAAATAGATTCCAACTTTATCTAAAGTTTGACCTTGAAGCTTGTTAATAGTCATAGCGAAAGCCAATTTAACTGGAAATTGTCTTTTTCGTAATACAAAACGAAGTTCTGTATTACTTGGGGCTGTCTGTTCGAGGAATAAAGACATTTTTGCTCTTCAGCAGTACCTGTTAATATTTGAGCAATAATTAAATTCTGCCGCAAAGCTTTGACAACCAATCTGGTGACATTACAGAGACCTCTCTTAGTATTAAGGTTACGCAAAAGCATAATAATACTACCAATTTTAAGATTGAGTTTATGAACTGGCAATCCAAAAGGAGTCAATTCATTTAAAAATTCATAAAGAGAGAAGACAGATGCGCCACATGGCCCGATATTGTTTGTTCCAGAAGATATATAGGATAGTAATATATTGGGTTACACTCACATGTATGAAAGCACTCCAAATAGTGCTATGGGAGCAGTCTGGGATCTGTAACAGTCACCCAGCAGACCGACCTCTTGGCAAGGCAGAGAATCTGTGATGTAAAATACAAAAGGACACAAAGGTGCCTATATGGCCTAGTACAGTTTGAGCCCAAGAGTGAATGATATAGATGGTATGATATATACTCACAATAGTTGTAGCATCTCCATTGATGCTAGTAAGGCAGGAAGGGATCAATATAGTCACCCTACAGACTTTAGCAGGGCAAATACCAAAATTCCAAAGGTCCAAGATAAAATGAAAATACACAGTACAGCAAGTGTTTTTATATAAAAAGTAACAACTTTACTTAAGATAATTAAAACAAGAGACGCGTTTCTCAGCACTAGGCTGTTTCATCAGGCTTATAAAAATGACAGAAAACACTTGCTTTAAATACACCAAACAATTGTATCAACCTAATTTGCCACACTTGAGGGGGGGGGAGTGGCTACAATCAATTCATTCATATGAGAACCTATCAACATCCTCTTAGACATATACAAAGTTTCATAACATATTGGTACAAAAGTCATAATAACATATTTCATAATATCCTACATTTCTGTTGTCTCTTAAAATATTTGTGAAAAAAACTATAAGAAAAAATCATCATAATTACCTATATTATATTTCTTATTTCGTTTCTTATTTCCTACACTGTCTTAATGAATCACAAATATACGATCTCATTTATGTATCCCTTAAGGAGCTAAAAGTTTAGTATAAAGCTCAAGTGATCACATATGTTCATAATAATGAGTGCTGTTATTACACTTACTAAGTTTGTTTTCTGTTACATACATTTATCAATCGTCGTCCGTTAGTTTGTGTTGGCGTCCTCTATTACATGCTGCGCATGCGTTGAGACGTAATCAATCACTCAAAGACACTGAATATAGTCATTGGAGTCTTCGTCATAGGTGTCATCATTATGGGTGTGTGTATGTGTCTGTACAGTAACGAGTGGGCTAATCCCCATTGATATGCTGATAGGTTAACACAAATGTCGTCTTTGGGTGGGGGCGTGGCATATTCATTATGGCCATATTATGTGTAAGAGTTGTCAATATATATAGCAATCCTGACAGTCAATCATACACCGTGATCATAGTGGCAATAACCCAATATCCGATCCGATCCAAATCCTTCCCTAATGTGTACATTCCCACAGATCTAATACTACATAGAGATCGTCAAAAATAATGATACAATTGATGATTTCCAATATAGTATTAGATCTGTGGGAATGTACACATTAGGGAAGGATTTGGATCAGATCATATATTGGGTTATTGCCACTATGATCACGGTGTATGATTGACTGTCAGGATCGCTATATATATTGACAGCTCTTACACATAATATGGCCATAATGAATATGCCACGCGCCCAAAGACGACATTTGTGTTGACCAATCAGCATATCAATGGGGATTAGCCCACTCGTTACGGTACAGACACATACACACACCCATAATGACGACACCTATGACGAAGACGGGAAAGGCTCCAATGACTATATTCAGTGTCTTTGAGTGATTGATTACGTCTCAACGCATGCGCAGCATGTAATAGAGGACGCCAACACGAACTAACGGATGACGATTGATAAATGTATATAACAGAAAACAAACTTAATAAGTGTAATAACACCACTCATTATTATGAACATATGTGATCACTTGAGCTTTATACTAAACTTTTAGCTCCTTAAGGGATACATAAATGAGATCGTATATTTGTGATTCATTAAGACAGTGTAGGAAATATAATATAGGTAATTATCATGATGAATTTTTCTTATAGTTTTTTTCACAAATATTTTAAGAGACAACAGAAATGTAGGATATTATGAAATATGTTATTATGACTTTTGTACCAATATGTTATGAAACTTTGTATATGTCTAAGATGATGTTGATAGGTTCTCATATGAATGAATTGATTGTAGCCACTCCCCCCCCTTAAGTGTGGCAAATTAGGTTAATACAATTGTTTGGTGTATTTAAAGCAAGTGTTTTTTGTCATTTTTATAAGCCTGATGAAACAGCCTAGTGCTGAGAAACGTGTCGCTTGTTTTTAATTATTTTAAGTAAAGTTGTTACTTTTTATATAAAAACACTTGCTGTACTGTGTATTTTCATTTTATCTTGGACCTTTGGAATTTTGGTATTTGCCCTGCTAAAGTCTGTAGGGTGACTATATTGATCCCTTCCTGCCTTACTAGCATCAATGGAGATGCTACAACTATTGTGAGTATATATATCATACCATCTATATCATTCATTCTTGAGCTCAAACTGTACTAGGCCATATAGGCACCTTTGTGTCCTTTTGAATTTTACATCACAGATTATCTGCCTTGCCAAGAGGTCGGTCTGCTGGGTGACTGTTAATAGATCCCAGACTGCTCCCATAGCACTATTTGGAGTGCTTTCATACATGTGAGTGTAACCCAATATATTACTATCCTATATATCTTCTGGAACAAACAATATTGGGCCATGTGGCGCATCTGTCTTCTCTCTTTATAGATTGCTGTCCTGAGATCCAGGCCGGGTCTTCTACAGATTGCTTCCTATCCTACCATTCATCTTTCATCAAAGGACTGATTATTATTCCCCCCCACCAGTGTGAAAATCTATTTGTTTGGGTGAATTTACATCTAATCATACCATTACATGTGTAACCACTGTTATTTATAATATTATTGTTTTTTATATATATCTGTTATTGTGAATTGATTCTATACTATGCATGTTAATATCTAGACAATAGTTCTTATTGACGCTTACTTTGGTATATTAGTAGTCTATAATATTTGAATTATCTATAAGGGCGCCCCCTATCTAGTAGGATCATTTAAAAATTCAACTGGTTAATTATCCCTGTCTTCCTGTGATTCATCATCAATTGAATCAGTGCTTAAATAACTAGAAGTTTCACCTTCTAACAAACTAAGAACTTATTTATTGATCTTGTCAACATCACTATTTTTTGGACAAAAAAATGCCATTTTGGCAAACTTAAAAGCATCAGAATCTTTTAACTGTTCACCAAAAATCTCCTTTACAATAGGGTCTTTGCAGATCATTTGAGATGGAATTTCAAAGATATCTTCATGAAAGCCATGCTCGTTTGTGAGTATTCCATCTCCAAGCTTTAGAAGCCAAGAGCTAAACTCAGGATCAACAGATCTTACATTATTTATCAGTTTCAAAAGCTTAAACTTATGCTAGAGTGGATTGAATTTTGTGCTGGCTTCAACTATAGATGATCTACTTCCATGTGCAACAACACATCACCTCTGAGCAGAACTGTTTTTCCTCCAAAAGGTTTGTTGCTATTCATCAGCTCTTGAAGGAGTTAGTTGACGCATCTGAGTGCATCACTGGAAGACATGGTAGATTCATCCCAAATAATAATCTTTGCTGTAAGAATAATTTGCGCATCATTAGAGGTTTGCCTCTTGGAAGAGGTTGAAGTATCCAACAAAGGAACAGGCAACTTAAACTGCGAGTGGTATGTTCATCCACCTTCAAGCAAATTTGCCGCAATACCTGTTGAAGCAACAGGTAATGCTAATTCACTGTTTTCTCTAAATGTCCTCAACAAAGTCTTGTATAGGTATGTTTTACCACTACCACCAGGACCATCAAGGAAATAATACTCCAACAAAATGGCAAATGACAATTCTGGACCGAAACCGATAATTATAATTCAGGATGCCCCTGGCCGAAAACCGAAACCAAATTTATTTTTTATTTTTTAAACTACAGTGTGTGTGTGTGTAGCTGAGAGAGCTTGTAGGCGGGAAAACTGAGCTTGGGGCTTATGCATATATAGTGTGCAGGCATATTTGCCTCAAGTGAATAGAATGTCTACACACAAAAGGCTGATGTATGAGCACTGTATATAAGGCTTATACATATTTACTGTGTGTGCTTAGGGCTGTGTCTGATAATATCAAGTGTTTATAAACATGTTACTTATCCCCCTTTGAATACTGTATTCAGATCTTCGGTTTCCTTCAAAAAAAAAAAAAGAAAAAGAAAAAAAAAAAGGGCACTGCTGGTTTCAAATATCATTATGTCATGGTACTTATGTGTGTGCTCTGTGTACCATGCCAGTGCTGTGCTGCTCACCTTATGCTAAGGATAGACATGTAACTCAATAGAACAGGGGAGGGCTGTACATTTTTAGCCATTTTGGTCCTCTTTGGGCCGAAATTGGAATTGCACATTTTCGGCGGCCCTAATTTTGGTGCATCGCTAGTATTATTCTTTATTTAGTTCTGTGTAACAGAATCAGATTTAACAGGTTTTTTTTGTTTTTTTACCAATTATCAAAATAAAATATATTCCTAGAAAACTATTATATGCAAAACAGTAAGTCAAGTAATGAACTCAAACAGCAGCTCTAGGCTGGCATCAAATTTGAAATATGCTACACAATAATTTTACCGAAAATAAAAGGCAAAAAAAACGAAAACCGAAATAACCAAAAATGCAATTTTCAGCCGAAACTTTCTGCGGCCGGAACATTTTTAAATAATTGGAAACATTTTGTGGGGCAATTAATGTTTAGTACAATATGTATAGCCCTGTATTTGCATCTGGAGGGTCTAGTTTGATTTTTCCCTTGATACTAATAATTTCCCTGGGTAGTGAATAAAAATGTTTTTACAATTACCTGGACTATCTAAGTATATTGTGGTAATGATTTAGGTAGAACATACAATTTTAAACAACTTTTCAGTTTACTTCCATTAGCAAATTTGCTTCATTCTCTTGGTATCATTTGTTGAAGGAGCAGCAATACACTGCTGGTTTCCTAGATAAATAAATAAATATATATATATATATATGTAGCCACCAATTAGCAGTTAGAACCCAGGTTCTTTGCTGTTCCTGAGCTTTCCTAGATAAACCTTTCAGCAAAGGACAACAAGAGAAGGAAGCAAATTAAATAATGGAAGTAAATTGGAAAGTTGTTTAAAACTGTATGCTCTGTCTAAATCATGAATGTCTAATTATGACTTTACTGTCCCTTTAAGGCTGTTTTTTCCTAATCATTAGGGATATCATGGTGATTTATTGTGTTGGTACTAAGGCAACTGCATTATTCTCTTTGTTAATCCTGTAAATAGCTTGGTGGTCTATTTTACTAACTAATAAGAAAGAATAATACTGGCACTGTGATCAGTGAATTAAGGAGAAAGGATCTATTTAATCTGCATTAAAGGTCCGGTGGTACCCCTGCCATTATAATACAACAAAAAAGAGAAAGGTATGGGGCTTATACCACTCCTTCCTTCAAAACAAAATATAAGTTAAAACATTAATTTTATTAAATTATTTAAAACAGGAATCCAACCCCGAACATACAACCCACCACCAAAAGATAGTGATAAAAATACCTGTGTTTCACCCCGTTTCCTGGACGATACCTGGATATGTCGGTTTCAGGTGCCAGGGGTGAAGAGCACGGATGTTTAAACCAATAAAACAAACACATTTCGGCCTTTCTCAATGTTGTAACTGACAAACTAAAGCCTCGGTAATGGGTTCCTTTTAAAAGTCATATTGTGAACTGATCAGCCAATCCCAATATGCATTATCCTCACACCCTCCCATAAACCAATCAGTACTACTACTGACACAACCATTGGTGTGTCAGTTTCATGACTTAAAGTAGTACCGACTGGTTTATGGGAGAGTGTGATAACGAGAACAATATGACTTTTAAAAGGGACCCGTTACCGAGGCTTCGGTTTGTCAGTTACAACATTGAGAAAGGCCTGCATGAAAGCCGAAACGCGTTTTAAAAAAAATTTGTTTAAACATCCGTGCCTTTACCCCTGGCACCTAAAGCTGACAAATCCAGCTATTGGATTGGACAGGTTGGTGAAACACAGTTTTTTATCACTATCTTTTGGTGGTGGGTTGTATGTTTGGGGTTTGGTTCCTTCAGAGGTTTTCATGGAGTCATCTTTTTGGTGTGTTTGTGGGATCTGGAAGTTAAGGGGGTATTATACCTATTATGGGGTTTTCCTCGTAAGAGTTTATTTTTACCTCATGCTTGTTTTAGAGTATACAGGGCATCTCCCCTATTGTATCTGCATGTTTGCCTTGAGAATATGGGGCATATTTATCAAGCTCCGTACAGTGCTTGATGCTCCTTGTTTCCCAAGCAGCGGTCTAAACATCGCTGCTCCATAACTTGTCCGACTGCTCTGATGCCGCGGACAGAAATCAACCCGATCGAATACGATCGGATTGATTTACACCCCCTGCTAGCGGCCAATTGGCCGCAAATCTGCAGGGGGCGGCATTGCACCAGCAGTTCACAAGAACTGTTGGTGCAATGATAAATGCCAACAGTGTATACTGTCGGCATTTATCGATGTGCGGCAGACATGATACGCTACTTCGTATCATGTCCACTCGCACATTGATAAATATGCCCCTATATCTGTTGAGCTGTTGTGGCTCAGTGGTTAGGTCAGCTACCTTGCAAGCTAGAGGTTGTGAGTTTGATTCTGGGAACACCTTCCAATTTCTTAGGTTGCATGTCCTTTTCTTTACCAGAATCTAGATTCTCTGAGACTGACCACACAAAGTTAAACAATTGGTTTTGACTCAGAGAGGTTTCTCTGAGTCTATGTTTGATACTCTAATACAAAAGGGGAAGCATGTCACCAGACGCATACATCATAAGGTATGGAAGGTCTATTTATCTTAGGGTGCTGAATGTGTTTTTTCCTAGATCAGAGTGAGTATCCCAGGTATTCTTTTTTGCAAGAAGGACTTGAAAAGGGTATTTTGCCTAGCTCTATTAAGGGCCAGATATAGTTGTTTAATATTTTGTTACATAGGAAGTTGGCATGTTTACTTGATGTTCAATCTTTCATTCATGCAATGGGTCGAATTAGACCAGTTTTCAAACCTATTACTCCTCCTTGGATTCTTAATCTCGTTTTCAGTTTTTACAGCATGCTCATTTTGAACCTATGCATTCTCTTGGCATCAAGTTTTTATACTGGAAGGTAATATTCCAGTTGAAGATCTCTTCTGCATTTAGAATTTCAGAATTGTCTGCTCTTAAGAGTGTTCCAACCTTATTTGGTGTCTCACCAGGATAGGCTGTTCTATGGACAAATTAGCGGCTAGATTACGAGTCTTGCGTTAGCCTTAAAAAGCAGCGTTGAGAGGTCCCAACGCTGCTTTTTTCCTAACGCTGGTATTACGAGTCTGGAAGGTACAGGTGTACCGCTCACTTTTCTTCCACGACTCGAGCATACCGCAAATCCACTTACGTCAATTGCGTATACTATCTTTTAAATGGGATTTGCCTAACGCTGGTATTACGAGTCTTGGAAGAAGTAAGCGGTAGACCCTCTCCTGTCAAGACTCCTACTGCATTTAAAAGTCAGAAGTTAAGAGTTTTATGGGCTAACGCCGTAACATAAAACTCTTAACTAAAGTGCTATAAAGTACACTAACACCAATAAACTACCTATTAACCCCTAAACCGAGGCCCCCCCTCGCCGCACTTCAATAAATATATTAACCCCTAAACCGCCGCACTCCCACCTCGCAAACACTAGTTACATTTTATTAACCCCTAATCTGCCGTCCCTAACATAGCCGACACCTACCTACATTTATTAACCCCTAATCTGCCACCCCAACGTCGCCACAACTATATTAAAGTTATTAACCCTAACCCTAACACCCCCCTAACTTAAATATAATTTAAATAAAACGAAATAAAATTACTACAATTAGATAAATTATTCCTATTTAAAACTAAATACTTACCTATAAAATAAACCCTAAGATAGGTACAATATAACTAATAGTTACATTTGTAGCTAGCTTAGGATTTATTTTTATTTAACAGTCAACTTTGTATTTATTTTAACTAGGTAGAATAGTTATTAAACAGTTATTAACCATTTAATAACTTCCTAGTTAAAATAAATACAAATATACCTGTAAAATAAATCCTAACCTAAGTTACAATTACACCTAACACTACACTATAATTAAATAAATTAACTAAACTAAATACAATTAAATAAAATTAACTAAAGTACAAAAAACAAACAAACACTAAATTACAGAAAATAATAAAATAATTACAAGAATTTTAAACTAATTACACCTAATCTAATCCCCCTAATAAAATAAAAAAGCCCCCCAAAATAATAAAAATCCCTGCCCTATACTAAATTACAAATAGCCCTTAAAAGAGCTTTTTGCGGGGCATTGCCCCACAGTAATCAGCTCTTTTGCCTGTAAAAAAAAATACAATACCTCCAACATTAAAACCCACCACAAACACACCCAACTTTACTCTAAAACCCACCCAATTCCCCATTAATAAAACCTTACACTACCCCCTTGAAGATCACCCTACCTTGAGACGTCTTCACCCAACCGGGCAGAAGTGGTCCTCCAGAGCGGCAGAAGTCTTCATCCAATCCGGGCAGAAGAGGACCTCCAGATGGCCAGAAGTCTTCATCCAGGCGGCATTTTCTATTTGCATCAGCCAATAGGATTTTTCATACCTTAATTCCGATTGGCTGATGGAATCCTATCAGTCAATCGGAATTCAAGGGACGCCATCTTGGATGTCATTTAAAGGAACCATCATTCGTCGGGTAGTCGTCGGTCTGGATGGATGCTCCGCGTCGGATGTCTTCAAGATGGAGCCGCTCCTCGTCGGAGGGATGAAGATAGAAGATGCCGCCTGGATGAAGACTTCTGGCCGTCTGGAGGACCACTTCTTCCTGGTTGGGTGAAGACGTCTCAAGGTAGGGTGATCTTCAAGGGGGTAGTGTAAGGTTTTAAGGGGGGATTGGGTGGGTTTTAGAGTAGGGTTGGGTGTGTGGGTGGTGGGTTTTAATGTTGGGGGGGTATTGTATTTTTTTTTTACAGGTGAAAGAGCTGATTACTTTGGGGCAATGCCCCGCAAAAAGCCCTTTTAAGGGCTATTTGTAATTTAGTATAGGGTAGGGATTTTTATTATTTTGGGGGGCTTTTTTATTTTATTAGGGGGATTAGATTAGGTTAATTAATTTAAAATTCTTGTAATTATTTTATTATTTTCTGTAATTTAGTGTTTGGTTTTTTTCGTACTTATTTATATTATTAATTACAATTAAATAAAATAAACTATTTAATAACTATTCTACCTAGTTAAAATAAATACAAAGTTGCCAGTAAAATAAATCCTAAACTAGCTACAAATGTAACTATTAGTTATATTGTAGCTATCTTAGGGTTTATTTTATAGGTAAGTATTTAGTTTTAAATAGGATTAATTTATTTAATTGTAGTAATTTTATTTAGATTTATTTTAATTATATTTAAGTTAGGGGGGAGTTAGGGTTAGACTTAGGTTTAGGGGTTAATAACTTTAATATAGTGGCGGCGACAGATTAGGGGTTAATAAGTGTAGTTAGGTGGCGGCGACATTGGGGGCGGAAGATTAGGGGTTAATAAATAAAAAGTAGGTGTCAGCGATGTTGGGGGCAGCAGATTAGGGGTCCATAGGGATAATGTAGGTGGCGGCGGTGTCCGGAGCGGCAGATTAGGGGTTAATAATATAATGCAATGGCGGCGATGTCGGGGCAGCAGATTAGGGGTTAATAAGTGTAAGATTAGGGGTGTTTAGACTCTTGGTTCATGTTAGGGTGTTAGGTATAGACATAAAATGTATTTCCCCATAGGAATCAATGGGGCTGCGTTAGGAGCTAAACGCTGCTTTTTTGCAGGTGTTAGGTTTTTTTCAGCCGGCTCTCCCTCATTGATTCCTATGGGGAAATCATGCACGAGCACGTTCAGCCAGCTCACCGCTGACTTAAGCAGCGCTGGTATTGAGGTGAGATGTGGAGCTAAATTCTGCTCTACGCTCACCTTTTTGCGGCTAACACCGGGTTTAAAAAAAACCTGTAATACCAGTGTTGTCTTAAGTGAGCGGTGAGAAAAAACTGCTAGTTAGCACCGCATAGCCTCTAACGCAAAACTCATAATCTCGCTGTAGGTTTCCCTACATAGAGGTGGTGTCAATGGATAGCATAAATCTGAAAATTGTTGTACAGTCCTTTTGGCCTAATCTTGGTTATTCTAAGGACATTTTATTACACAACCTGGATGTGGTTCAGGCATTAAAGTTCTATCTTCATACTACCAAGGTTTTTTCTTTCTAATGACACGGTGAGTCCACGGATCATTATCAATTACTGTTGGGAATATCACTCCTGACCAGCAGGAGGAGGCAAAGAGCACCACAACGAAGTTATTAAATATCACTCCCCTACTCACAATCCCCGAGTCATTCTCTTTGCCTGTAGTGCAAGGAGGAGGTAAAGTTTAGGTGTCTGATGAGGTTTTCTTCAATAAAGATTATTTTTTTTTAGCAGAGTAAGCTTACTCTATTCTTTTCTGGGGTCTAGCCTAGTCCACATCAGTCTCTTCAGTAGGGCAGTGGTGGCTTTTAAGCACTTAAGAACTAGTGAGGTACAATTCCGATTATCCTAGCCTTGGTGAAGGAATAATCTAGATTTTATTAAAGAGACGAGTATTTTGCATAAGCCTTTTCCTTTACTACTCAACAGCCATTCAAAGTAACATAATACAATTTAAAAGTTTAACATAGAAATAACATAAATTAATATGGTAACCAATTAGAAACAACTCTGAATGGTTTGATCCAGGGCAGACCAATCAGAAAAGTTAATTCTAGTATAAACAGTCCCAATAATATTCCAACTGCCTCTTTGAACTTTGGTGCTGGAACAAATATGGTAAGAATCTTCAGAAATAAGTCCCAAAGACAAAATGAAAAACAATAACAAGAATCCAAAGAAATAAAGAAAAACTTTTTCATGAGGGCCATCGGAAAGGAACAAAGGTTGAGGATGAATTCCTGCAGAAGTTGAAGAAGTTTGTGTGTGATAATTTTGATCATGAAGATTATCCTCACATTCCCGAAGGAAATTGAAATCCTGTAGAAGAGGAACCAGGAGCTGAAATAGATATAAATAAATTACTTGTTAAATAATAGATTTATAATTATAAAAAATAAGAATTGTCCAAGGGTATGGAAAGGGAGGGAAAATACTTGTCTCTGTCTCTTTAATAAAATCTAGATTATTCCTTCACCAAGGCTAGGATAATCAGAATTTTATTACAAGGACAGAGACTCCTATTTTGCAAGTTTAAAGCTAGACATAAATTCAATCCAGAAGGCGTTGAGGCAAAGAATTAATAGGTTTGAAATAAAACTGTCTGAAGACTGAATCAGATGACCAGTCTGCTGCATTTAGAATTTCTTGAAGGGAAGCTGATTTACAAAAAAAGCTTTAGAAGCAGCTGCTCCCCTTACTGAATGAGAAGAGAAAGATTTATCTATACCTGCTTCATTCATGACCCATTTTATCCATCTACTAATAGAAGTAGAAGAAACAGGAGCATGAGGAGGAGAATAAGAAATTAAAAGTTGATTAGAAGAGGAATTTCTAAAGGGTAAGGTACGATTCTCGTATTCTTTTAGGCAAAGAACCACAAACAAGGAAGGACAATCTGAAAAATAGGGATAAAAAATAGAAGACATGGATTTAGTTTTTCTAGAGATGCTAAAGATGACTCCTTGAGGAGAAAACATTTTGGAAGAAAAGTCAATGGCTTTAACATCCAAAACTCTTCTGCAAGACAAAAGACAGAGAAGTGTTGCAAGCTTGCAAGAAAGTTAATTAATAGAAAGGAATTCATTAGAGGGTCAAGATTTAAACAAAGAAAAAATTAAATTAACATCCCAGAAGGAAGAATACTTAACCGAAGGAGGTCTTTTAAGTTTGATAGATTTCATAAGCCTGGAAATAGAAATATGTTGACCAATAGGTGTATTGTTAATAAGCTTGTGACCTGCAGATATAGTTGATCTATAAACATTAATAGATCTATAGGCTAAACCTTCATCAAATAAGAAAATTTAGAATCTCGCTCAAAGGAGCTGAAAAGGGATCCAAATGTTTTTGACTGCACCATCTAGACCATCTGGCCCAGGCTGAAAGGTAACATTTTTATTTCCAGGTGACCAGGCATCTTGTAATAATGATCTAGCTGAAGAAGAAAGTCCTTCTGGGGCCCAGGATCCCCTGATATTGTCCAAGCAATGAGCTGAAGAGAAACTTGAAGTACTAGATCGTGAAAATCTCTGTTTGGATCTAGTAAAACATGTGGAACAAGAGGGAGGAGAACTGGTAAGAAAAAGGACATCTCCAGAAGTGATGGGTACCATGATTGGGTCGGCCAAAAAGGGGAAATAAGAACAAGGGAAATTTTGTTCCTCCTGATTATATTCAAGACTCGAGGAATCATTGAGAAGGGAGGGAAAGCATATGCTCCTTGGAGGGGCCAAGTCTGAAGAAAAGCATCTACTGCTAGGGCTTCTGGGTCTGGACACCAAATGAAGAAAGGAAGAATTTGGCAATTCAAGCGAGATGCAAATAAGTCTATCGAGAACGGACCTCTGATCAGTTGTAAGCTCTGAAAAATATCTGGATGCAATCTCCAGTTGCTTGAGTCCGATAAGTAATGAGAACCCCAATCTGCAGCTGTATTGGAAAGACCCGGAATGTACTCTGCTCGAATAAAGATATTGTTCTGGAGACATTGATGAATAAAATTCTTTGTTATATCTGATAGTTGTTTGGAATGAGTTCCACCCAAACGATTCCGATAACGAACCGCCGAAATGTTGTCCATCTGTAAAAGAATGGTGATAGGAGAATTTTGTTTGACAAAACTCTTTATTGCAAATGAGCCAGTAATCAATTTGAGGCAATTGATGTGCATCTTGCGTTCCGAAATTGACCATTTGCCTCCAGTAATCAGGGAACCACATCTGGAGCTTTCCCAAATATAGCTTTGCCATTCCAAGCGTCTATATTGGAAAGCCACCAGATCAATTCGATCCTGGCTTCTTCTGACAAAGATCTTGCTGCGAATAGGAGAAACCCTTCCTTAAATAAAAGATTTTTAATCTCTGCAATGGAGCTGGAAAAATCGCTTGAATCGAAGCTGAAAGAAGACCTACGATTCTTGCAAGAGATCTGATTGGAAAAAAACTTTTTGTGTAGTAAATGAGAAATTTCCAATTTTATTTTCTTCACTTTCTCCAAGGGAAGAGTTAGAGTTGATAAAGAAGTATCTATCAGAAAACATAGAAAAATTAGTTTCTGAGACGGAATAAGAACCGATTTTTGGAAGTTGATAAGGAAACCTACGTTTTTAAAAATATTTAGGGTCAAATCTAGGTGGGAAAGGAGGAGAGAATGACCCTGATTCATAATAAGAATATCGTCCAGATAAATGATCAGACGAATTTCTCTTAATCTGAGCCACGCTACAACGGGTTTCAAAATTTTGTAAACACCCAAGGGGCGAGGAAATTCCAAAAGGTAAACAAGAAAATTGCCAGATTTGACTACTCCAGAAAAAAAACGGAGGAAATTGCGATGAGAGGGATGGATAGGAACAGTAAGATAAGCATCTGTTGAATCCAATCTTACCAACCAGTCTTTGTCCATAAGACAATCTCTCAGAAGATGAATTCACTCCATCTTGAAATGGTTGTAAGATATAAAAGCATTCAGATTCCTTAGATTTATCACTGGACGGAGAGATCCTTCTTTCTTTTTCACAAAGAACATGTTGCTGATAAACAAATTTTCTTTGTTTGGAACTCTTTCTATGGCCTGTTTTAGCAGAAGATTTTCTATTTCTTGATCTAAAAGACTTGAGTCTGTTTTTGAGAATACAATCTGTCTTGGAGGGAGATCTGGTTTGGTGGAGGGAAGGATTGATATTGAGACCTATTTGGGAAGAAAGGGCGACCAGGAAAATGGCCTCTTCCTTTCCCGGCACAGTCAAAAACACAATTAATTGTGGGATAAAATATCTTTTTAGAGGTAGTCTTTACTTTGTTCAGTGAGTTAAATGTGTTTACATAGGAGTTTACCTCTTTAAGACCAAGGTCACCAAACAAGAGACCCTCAGCATGGAGGCCCATATCTGTGGGGGCAAAGTCTGAGATTATGGGATCAATTTTATGTAGGATAATGCGTCTACGCTGAGTAGACAGAGCCGTATTGGCATGAACCATGAGATAAATAGCTCTCTGAATCCATTGTCTCATGATATAAGGGTCTAATAAAGCTTTTTTGGGATATAATCTGAGGAGGAACTATCCGAAAGTTCTTCAGTAAATATAGACTGCCAAGAGTAATTATCATTTTCTGAAATGGAGTCCGAAAACTCAGGTGTAGAAACAAAGTCTACTTTCCTCTTGGATGCTTTCTTAATAGGAGCTGCATCCTCAGAATCTGATTCTAAGGAAATAATTTTATTTTTAGTAGCTGGAGAATTAACTCTGATGTCTGGGTTTTTCAGACTAAAAGCTCCTTTAATTTCTTTTTCAATAAAATATTTCTATATCTTTTAGATAAATGTTTTCTTTTTTGTTTAGATTTTTTAGGAGAAATAAGATTCTCATTGGCATATCTTAATGCTGCCTTACAATGACTTCTATAGTATTTAATAGTACTGTCAAATTCATCTGCAACTGACTCAGCAGAAACAGAATTATATTCTTTTAAATGCATTTTAAATTAAAGTAAACCACAATGCAATATAATAAATATATATATATATATATATATATATATTTTTAATTCAATCCAGTGAGAAAATACCCAATATAAGTTAAATAACAATTAAAACAAATAAAGTTTAAACATAAAGTAATAATTAATAATGAAAACTAATTCCTGATGGAATACAGGAAAAAACTGTTTAAGCTAAGAGTGTGAAAAATGTTAGTGTAACAACAATGTAATAAGTAACAAAACAGAAGAGAAGGCTGAATAGTTGCCAGATCTTCTGTGAGGTGAGGGCTGGCTGACAGAGAGAAGCGGGGGCAGGAAACAGGATGACAACACTGAGGAGAAAAGGAAATGACAGCCAGGGGGAGTGGCTACAATTGCAGGGAGAAGGAAAGAAAATGGATGCCAGTCTGGAGGCAGCAGAGAATAGGGAGATACAAAATGAAAATGAAGGAGCAGACAGAAGCTCCAAGAGACAAAAAGGGGACAATTAAAAACTGGAAGGTAAAGCAAAAGGAATGATATAGCATGAAAAAGAAAAAAACCAAAAAAACAAACTGAGTAATAATAAATAAGTTAACAAGGGAAACAATAGAAATAAATAAGTTCTAAAAGAACAAAAACAAGAGAGAGAAAATGAGACAAACAAGAGAAAAATGTCAAATAATAATCTAAATAACACAGAACTAATTGAAGCTTTATTCCAAAACACACTGCAATCACAATATTTTGACACACTGCAAAAACATAATTTATGTAAGAACTTACCTGATAAATTCATTTCTTTCATATTAGCAAGAGTCCATGAGCTAGTGACGTATGGGATATACATTCCTACCAGGAGGGGCAAAGTTTCCCAAACCTCAAAATGCCTATAAATACACCCCTCACCACACCCACAATTCAGTTTAACGAATAGCCAAGAAGTGGGGTGATAAAAAAGTGCGAAAAGCATATAAAATAAGGAATTGGAATAATTGTGCTTTATACAAAATCATAACCACCACAAAAAAAGGGCGGGCCTCATGGACTCTTGCTAATATGAAAGAAATGAATTTATCAGGTAAGTTCTTACATAAATTATGTTTTCTTTCATGTAATTAGCAAGAGTCCATGAGCTAGTGACGTATGGGATAATGATTACCCAAGATGTGGATCTTTCCACACAAGAGTCACTAGAGAGGGAGGGATAAAATAAAGACAGCCAATTCCTGCTGAAAATAATCCACACCCAAAATAAAGTTTAACGAAAAACATAAGCAGAAGATTCAAACTGAAACCGCTGCCTGAAGTACTTTTCTACCAAAAACTGCTTCAGAAGAAGAAAATACATCAAAATGGTAGAATTTAGTAAAAGTATGCAAAGAGGACCAAGTTGCTGCTTTGCAAATCTGATCAACCGAAGCTTCATTCCTAAACGCCCAGGAAGTAGAAACTGACCTAGTAGAATGAGCTGTAATTCTCTGAGGCGGAGTTTTACCCGACTCAACATAGGCAAGATGAATTAAAGATTTCAACCAAGATGCCAAAGAAATGGCAGAAGCTTTCTGGCCTTTTCTAGAACCGGAAAAGATAACAAATAGACTAGAAGTCTTTCTGAAAGATTTAGTAGCTTCAACATAATATTTCAAAGCTCTAACAACATCCAAAGAATGCAACGATTTCTCCTTAGAATTCTTAGGATTAGGACATAATGAAGGAACCACAATTTCTCTACTAATGTTGTTGGAATTCCTAACTTTAGGTAAAAATTCAAAAGAAGTTCGCAACACCGCCTTATCCTGATGAAAAATCAGAAAAGGAGACTCACAAGAAAGAGCAGATAATTCAGAAACTCTTCTGGCAGAAGAGATGGCCAAAAGGAACAAAACTTTCCAAGAAAGTAATTTAATGTCCAATGAATGCATAGGTTCAAATGGAGGAGCTTGAAGAGCCCCCAGAACCAAATTCAAACTCCAAGGAGGAGAAATTGACTTAATGACAGGTTTTATACGAACCAAAGCTTGTACAAAACAATGAATATCAGGAAGAATAGCAATCTTTCTGTGAAAAAGAACAGAAAGAGCAGAGATTTGTCCTTTCAAGGAACTTGCGGACAAACCTTTATCTAAACCATCCTGAAGAAACTGTAAAATTCTCGGAATTCTAAAAGAATGCCAAGAAAAAAGATGAGAAATACACCAAGAAATATAAGTCTTCCAGACTCTATAATATATCTCTCTAGATACAGATTTACGAGCCTGTAACATAGTATTAATCACAGCGTCAGAGAAACCTCTTTGACGAAGAATCAAGCGTTCAATCTCCATACCTTTAAATTTAAGGATTTCAGATCCTGATGGAAAAAAGGACCTTGTGACAGAAGGTCTGGTCTTAACGGAAGAGTCCACGGTTGGCAAGAGGCCATCCGGACAAGATCCGCATACCAAAACCTGTGAGGCCATGCCGGAGCTACCAGCAGAACAAACGAGCATTCCTTCAGAATCTTGGAGATTACTCTTGGAAGAAGAACTAGAGGCGGAAAGATATAGGCAGGATGATACTTCCAAGGAAGTGATAATGCATCCACTGCCTCCGCCTGAGGATCCCGGGATCTGGACAGATACCTGGGAAGTTTCTTGTTTAGATGGGACGCCATCAAATCTATTTCTGGAAGTTCCCACATTTGAACGATCTGAAGAAATACCTCTGGGTGAAGAGACCATTCGCCCGGATGCAACGTTTGGCGACTGAGATAATCCGCTTCCCAATTGTCTACACCTGGGATATGAACCGCAGAGATTAGACAGGAGCTGGATTCCGCCCAAACCAAAATTCGAGATACTTCTTTCATAGCCAGAGGACTGTGAGTTCCTCCTTGATGATTGATGTATGCCACAGTTGTGACATTGTCTGTCTGAAAACAAATGAACGATTCTCTCTTCAGAAGAGGCCAAAACTGAAGAGCTCTGAAAATTGCACGGAGTTCCAAAATATTGATCGGTAATCTCACCTCCTGAGATTCCCAAACTCCTTGTGCCGTCAGAGATCCCCAAACAGCTCCCCAACCTGTGAGACTTGCATCTGTTGAAATTACAGTCCAGGTCGGAAGCACAAAAGAAGCCCCCTGAATTAAACGATGGTGATCTGTCCACCACGTTAGAGAGTGTCGAACAATCGGTTTTAAAGATATTAATTGAGATATCTTTGTGTAATCCTTGCACCATTGATTCAGCATACAAAGCTGAAGAGGTCGCATGTGAAAACGAGCAAAGGGGATCGCGTCCGATGCAGCAGTCATAAGACCTAGAATTTCCATGCATAAGGCTACCGAAGGGAATGATTGTGACTGAAGGTTTCGACAAGCTGCCATCAGTTTTAGACGCCTCTTGTCTGTTAAAGACAGAGTCATGGACACTGAATCTATTTGGAAACCCAGAAAGGTTACCCTTGTCTGAGGAATCAATGAACTTTTTGGTAAATTGATCCTCCAACCATGATCTTGAAGAAACAACACAAGTCGATTCGTATGAAATTCTGCTAAATGTAAAGACTGAGCAAGTACCAAGATATTGTCCAAATAAGGAAATACCACAATACCCTGTTCTCTGATTACAGACAGAAGGGCACCGAGAACCTTTGTAAAAATTCTTGGAGCTGTAGCAAGGCCAAACGGCAGAGCCACAAACTGGTAATGCTTGTCCAGAAAAGAGAATCTCAGGAACCGATAATGATCCGGATGAATCGGAATATGCAGATATGCATCCTGTAAATCTATTGTGGACATATAATTCCCTTGCTGAACAAAAGGCAAGATAGTCCTTACAGTTACCATCTTGAACGTTGGTATCCTTACATAACGATTCAATATTTTTAGATCCAGAACTGGTCTGAAGGAATTCTCCTTCTTTGGTACAATGAAGAGATTTGAATAAAACCCCATCCCCTGTTCCTGAACTGGAACTGGCATAATTACTCCAGTCAACTCTAGATCTGAAACACAATTCAGAAATGCTTGAGCTTTTACTGGATTTACTGGGACACGGGAAAGAAAAAATCTCTTTGCAGGAGGTCTCATCTTGAAACCAATTCTGTACCCTTCTGAAACAATGTTCTGAATCCAAAGATTGTGAACAGAATTGATCCAAATTTCTTTGAAAAAACGTAACCTGCCCCCTACCAGCTGAGCTGGAATGAGGGCCGCACCTTCATGTGGACTTAGAAGCAGGCTTTGCCTTTCTGGCTGGCTTGGATTTATTCCAGATTGGAGATGGTTTCCAAACTGAAACTGCTCCTGAGGATGAAGGATCAGGTTTTTGTTCTTTGTTGAAACGAAAGGAACGAAAACGATTATTAGCTCTGTTTTTACCCTTAGATTTTTTATCCTGTGGTAAAAAAGTTCCTTTCCCACCAGTAACAGTTGAAATAATAGAATCCAACTGAGAACCAAATAATTTGTTACCCTGGAAAGAAATGGAAAGTAGAGTTGATTTAGAAGCCATATCAGCATTCCAAGTCTTAAGCCATAAAGCTCTTCTAGCTAAAATAGCTAGAGACATAAACCTGACATCAACTCTGATAATATCAAAGATGGCATCACAGATAAAATTATTAGCATGCTGAAGAAGAATAATAATATCATGAGAATCATGATGTGTTACTTGTTGCGCTAAGGTTTCCAACCAAAAAGTTGAAGCTGCAGCAACATCAGCCAAAGATATAGCAGGTCTAAGAAGATTACCTGAACACAGATAAGCTTTTCTTAGAAAGGATTCAATTTTCCTATCTAAAGGATCCTTAAACGAAGTACCATCTGACGTAGGAATAGTAGTACGTTTAGCAAGGGTAGAAATAGCCCCATCAACTTTAGGGATTTTGTCCCAAAATTCTAATCTGTCAGACGGCACAGGATATAATTGCTTAAAACGTTTAGAAGGAGTAAATGAATTACCCAATTTATCCCATTCTTTGGAAATTACTGCAGAAATAGCATTAGGAACAGGAAAAACTTCTGGAATAACCACAGGAGATTTAAATACCTTATCCAAACGTTTAGAATTAGTATCAAGAGGACCAGAATCCACTATTTCTAAAGCAATTAGAACTTCTTTAAGTAAAGAACGAATAAATTCCATTTTAAATAAATATGAAGATTTATCAGCATCAACCTCTGAGACAGAATCCTCTGAACCAGAAGAGTCATCAGAATCAGAATGATGATGTTCATTTAAAAATTCATCTGTAGGGAGAGAAGTTTTAAAAGATTTTTTACGTTTACTAGAAGGAGAAATAACAGACATAGCCTTCTTTATGGATTCAGAAACAAAATCTCTTATGTTATCAGGAACATTCTGCACCTTAGATGTTGAAGGAACTGCAACAGGCAATGGTACTTTACTAAAGGAAATATTATCTGCATTAACAAGTTTGTCATGACAATCAATACAAACAACAGCTGGAGGAATAGCTACCAAAAGTTTACAGCAGATACACTTAGCTTTGGTAGATCCAGCACTAGACAGCGATTTTCCTGTAGTATCTTCTGACTCAGATGCAACGTGAGACATCTTGCAATATGTAAGAGAAAAAACAACAACATATAAAGCAAAATTGATCAAATTCCTTAAATGACAGTTTCAGGAATGGGAAAAAATGCCAAAGAACAAGCTTCTAGCAACCAGAAGCAATGAAAAATGAGACTTAAATAATGTGGAGACAAAAGCGACGCCCATATTTTTTAGCGCCAAATAAGACGCCCACATTATTTGGCGCCTAAATGCTTTTTGGCGCCAAAAATGACGCCACATCCGGAACGCCAACATTTTTGGCGCAAAATAACGTCAAAAAATGACGCAACTTCCGGCGATACGTATGACGCCGGAAACGGAAACAAATTTTTGCGCCAAAAATGTCCGCGCCAAGAATGACGCAATAAAATGAAGCATTTTCAGCCCCCGCGAGCCTAACAGCCAACAGGGAAAATAGTCACATTTTTGAAGGTAAGAAAAAATGATTAAATCAAATGCATTATCCCAAATATGAAACTGACTGTCTGAAAAATAAGGAAAGTTGAACATTCTGAGTCAAGGCAAATAAATGTTTGAATACATATATTTAGAACTTTATAAACAAAGTGCCCAACCATAGCTTAGAGTGTCACAGAAAATAAGATTTACTTACCCCAGGACACTCATCTACATGTTTGTAGAAAGCCAAACCAGTACTGAAACGAGAATCAGCAGAGGTAATGGTATATATAAGAGTATATCGTCGATCTGAAAAGGGAGGTAAGAGATGAATCTCTACGACCGATAACAGAGAACCTATGAAATAGACCCCGTAGAAGGAGATCACTGCATTCAAATAGGCAATACTCTCCTCACATCCCTCTGACATTCACTGCACGCTGAGAGGAAAACCGGGCTCCAACTTGCTGCGGAGCGCATATCAACGTAGAATCTAGCACAAACTTACTTCACCACCTCCATCGGAGGCAAAGTTTGTAAAACTGAATTGTGGGTGTGGTGAGGGGTGTATTTATAGGCATTTTGAGGTTTGGGAAACTTTGCCCCTCCTGGTAGGAATGTATATCCCATACGTCACTAGCTCATGGACTCTTGCTAATTACATGAAAGAAATACTTATCTTTGAGAGCAGCAAAGTGAAAAGAGGCAGTTGGAATATTATTTGGACTGTCTATACTAGAATTAACTTTTCTGATTGGTCTGCCCTGGATCACACCATTCAGGGTTGTTTCTCATTAGTTACCATATTCATTTGTTATTTATATGTTAAACTTTTAAATTGTATTATGTTACTTTGAATGGCTGTTGAGCAGTAATGGAAAAGGCTTATGCAAAATAGGAGTCTCTGTCCTTGTAATAAAATCCTCACTGCGTTTTCTCAAGAATCTGCTGCCCTAACTAGGTTTACTCAGTTTTTCTCTCTTCACAGGTCTTTGTGAGGTGCTGCACCCTCTCAAACCAGGTGAGCTGTCCTGCTGACAGACAGCACTTTCAGGTAAGTGCCATTTTAATTTTCTTTTGCAAGGAGATTGCTGGCACTTGTTACAGCTAAAAGCTGTCTTATTTAACATGGGATTTTATTAAACCTTCATGTTTGGGGTTTCTTTTAGGCAGTTTGGGCATTGAGACTGTGAGGTGATTTATGGTGGCTCAGTGTGTTATAGTAGTTTTTATACTTTAACTTTTGGTCATGGAGATTACTGTTGTAAGCAGTTAGGGCTCTGTAACCGCTCTGTATTTGAAAATGAGCTGCAGGACAGGTAGGCACCTCAGTAAAGCTACTGAGGTGTATAGGTAGCCTGAGGTCTATTTGGTTTGTTGCCCTAACACACATTTCTATTTAAAGACACAGTACACATCTATTTTTTATTTTCAAATAAAGAAGTATTCTTTTCTTCCAAAAGATAAAAATAAGCAGAAGGGACGTCAGAGTAATTTTCGTTCCTTTCGTAACTTTAAAGGCAAGTC
Organism: Bombina bombina; assembly: GCF_027579735.1. NCBI lineage: Eukaryota > Metazoa > Chordata > Amphibia > Anura > Bombinatoridae > Bombina > Bombina bombina. The sequence goes on along the minus strand of NC_069503.1, from coordinate 710,593,553 downwards.
TTCCTCCCCTTCCTCCAAGCAAGATCAAGCCAAGCCTTTCTGGAAGCCCAACCAGTCCTGGAATAATGGAAAGCAATCTAAAAAGCCTTCAGCTGATTTCAAGTCAGCATCAAGGGTTGGCCCCCGATCCGGGAACGGATCTTGTAGGGGGCAGACTCTCTTCTTTTTCCCAGGCTTGGATAAGAGATGTACCGGATCCCTGGGTGGTGGACATTGTCTCCCAGGGATACAAAATAGACTTCAAATCTTTTCCTCCCAGAAGCAAGTTTCTCCTCTCCAGATTATCTGTAGACCAGATAAAAAGAGAGGCGTTCTTACATTGTGTCAAGAACCTTGCCGTCCTGGGGGTAATAGTTCCAGTTCCCTTTCAGGAAAGGGGTCTGGGATTTTACTTGAATCTGTTTGTAGTTCCCAAAAAAGGAGGGAACTTTTCGACTAATCCTAGATCTAAAATGTTTAAACAACAAGATAGAGACTATACGCTCCATTCTTCCCTTGGTACAAGAGGGTCAGTTCATGACAACCATAGACCTAAAGGATGCATACCTTCATGTTCCCATTCACAGGGACCATCACAAGTTTCTGAGATCCGCCTTTTTGGACAATCATTTCCAGTTCGTGGCCTTTCCATTCGGCCTTGCCACAGCTCCCAGAATTTTTTGAAAGGTTCTGTGGGCTCTTTTAGCTGTGTTTCGATTATCTGGATGATACTCTGGTTTAGGCGCCATCTTTTCAACAAGCAGAATCTCATATGGAGATCTTGTTGTCTTTTCTTCGATCCCACGGATGGTAGGTGAATTGGGAAAAAAGTTCTCTGGTTCCCTGTTAATGAAGATTTTTCTGACGGAGGTCAGAAAAATAAAGATTTTCTACTCTTGTCTTGCACTTCAGTGGCTCAATGTATGGAGGTATCTGTCTCATGGTGGCTTCCATGGACATCATTCCGTTTGCTCGGTTCCATCTCAGACCTCTGCAGTTATGCATGCTCAGACAATAGAACGGGGACTATATGGACCTGTCTCCGCATGTAGATCTAGATAAGACGTCAATAGACTCTCTTCCGTGGTGGCTTTTTCAGGATCATCTCTGCCAGGGTACTTGCTTCCGCAGACCCTCCTGGGTGACCACGGATGCCAGCCTTCTAGGTTAGGGAACAGTATTGGGCTCGTTGAAGGCTCAGGGCTTATGGACCCAGGAGGAGTCAGTCCTGCCCATAAACATCTTGGAGCTGAGAGGAATCTTTAATGCTCTTCTGGACTTGCCTCAGTAAGCCTTAGCCCGGTTTATCAGATTCCAGTCGGAAAACATAACCTTGGTGGTCTACATAAACCACCAGGGGGGAACTCTGAGTTCCTTGGCCATGACAAGGTGGCCCAAATTATTCAGTGGGTGGAGACCCACAACTGCTGTCTTTCTGCGATCCACATCCCAGGAGTGGACAATTGGGAAGTGGATTTTCTGAGCAGACAAGACTATTCATCCCGGGAAGTGGGAACTTCATTCAGATGTGTTTTCTAGCTTGACCCTCAAGTGGGAGCAGCCAGAGTTGGATCGAATGGCTTCTCGTCAGAATGCCAAACTTCTGAGATACAGATTGAGGTCAAGAGATCCGCAGGCATTTCTTATTGATGCTTTGGCAGTTCCTTAGAACTTCAGTCTAGCATACCTGTTTCCTCCATTCGCTCTCCTTCCAAGAGTCATTGTTCGAATCAAACACGAGAGGGCGTCTGTAATTCTCATAGCTCCGGCATGGCCTCACAGGTTTTGGTATGCAGACCTAGTGGAAATGTCATCCTTTCCACCTTGGAGACTGCCTCTGAGGAAGGACCTTCTACTTCAGAGTCCCTTCCTTCATCCAAATCTTGTTTTCTCTGAAGCTGACTGCTTGGAGATTGAACGCTTAGTTTAATCTAAGCGTGGATTTTCAGAGTCGGTCATTGAGACCTTGATTCAGGCTCGATAGCCTGTGACTCGCAGAATTTACCATAAGATCTGGCGTAAATACTTGTATTGGTGTGAATCCAAAGGATACTCTTGGAGTAGAGTAAGGATTCCTAGGATTTTGTCCTTTCTCCAGGATGGTCTGGAGAAGGGTTTGTCGGCAAGTACTCTAAAGGGTCCTTTTTCAGCATTTTCTATTTTGCTACATAAGCACTTAGCGAATGTGCCAGACGTGCAATTGTTTTGTCAGGTCTTGGTTAGAATTGGCATAAATAAAAAGAGAGAAGCGCTCAACCTGGGAATGAACAATAGCATTATAGCTTGCCTCTTTTTTCAGCCTCTTTTTTCTCAACATGTGACTTTCACAGAGAACAACTTTCCTGAAGCATATCAGTCTGATCCTGACTTAACAGTACAGTCCAGCCCCAAAATACCAGGCAATCCCTCTCTGAACGAGAGAAACAGCAAAACCTTAGAAGTATGTTCGCTGGTAGAGCGCTTCTCTCTTTGTATGCAAATTAATACGACCCTAGGGAAGTCTCCTTATGGGTGATGGGGGAAACCAGACGTGGACTCCTTGCCCAGTGTGCTTAGAGGAATGTGGTTGCACCTCACTGACGAGGCCTACAGAAGGCCGAAACGATCGTCTGGGGTCGCTTCTCGGGTCTTTGGGTGGGATCAAGTGCAGTTTTCTGTGCTTGGTCTTGGTTGAAAGATTTGCTGCCTGGAGACCAGCTCCTTTGGCCTGGGGTCTTTTCTCTTCGTGGTTTGGGCTCCTGCTGCTATTGGGGGGTGGCTACTCCTTAGGCTTAGAGCAACTGGGTAGTAGGGCCGTCCCCTTGGCCTTGTGGCATCGTCCCTGGACTTCAGCCACATGCTGATTTTGGGGGTGGGGGGCGCTCTGAAATCCAGATTAAAGATTCAATACGACAATTATGGCTACTAATGTGCCAAACGTTCCCCATACACTTCGGGTGTTGATTTCTGAGGACTTCCGAGAGAAGATTGGTTTGGCTCATGTCCAGCAGGTAGTGTTGGAGGGTGTTTTGAAGATGCCAAGAGCAAGTTTGCATTGTGTTCAGTCTTTCCCTTCAAGAGGGATTTTTGATGTGGCTTTCACCGATGAGTATCATTTACAGACCTGCTATCAACGGACTATTGATATGGCTGCTTCTCCAGAGTTGGTGGGCATGAGATTTGTTGCCTGTGTGCAGAGGGAGAGAAGAATCCTGGTGACATTACATATGTACAACCCTTGGGTCGTCTGTTTCTTTGTCACTACTTTGATGATGTTCAAGAAGGTAGCAAGCTGAAGAATCAATTTGGGACTTTCAATGGAAAGTGAAGGTTCTGGGTGCGGTTTGTGCCAGATGAATTAGGTATTGGTGGAAAGAAACACCCTCCACAGACTTTCACAATTGGTGGAAATAGAGGTTTCCTATACTATGATGACATGCCTCTGTGCCGTAGTTGTAACCTGTTTGGTCACATTGTTGAAAATTGCCCAGGTGCCAGATGTCAAAATTGCGGTGAGGAGGATCATCTTGTTGCCTACTGTAGTAAACACCGGACCTGTGTGGTTCTTCAAGTCATCTGTGCAGGGTGTGTCCTTTGATGATGTTGCAGGGGCTTGATAGAGTGAAGCCTTCCTACGCTGATGTTACAAAAAAAATCTTCAGTTGCGGTTGAGCCATCTGTGAATGAGGAGGTCTCTGATGAGGCATTGATCTCTATATTACCTATTTTATGTAAGAAAACTGCAGTTGGGGTCCCTATCAGAGAGGTGTCTCATGCTCCTGTGGTGGTTCCTGTGGCTGAGAAGGTGGAGGAAGCCCAATCTAATCTTCAGGAGGTGGATCTTGCTACATCAAATGTGATTGCTGCTTCAGATGTTCTTGAAGCCCTGTTGCCCAATTCTGTGGATGATACTGTCGCTGTTCCTGGGACAGAGAATTTTTCCTTCACTGAGTCATCTTGTGATCCTGCTCCTGATGCTGTTCTTGGTGAAGGGGAGAACACTGATTTGTCTGCTGTTGTGTCCTCTGGTTCTGAGGAGGATATGGACACTGCAGGGAAAAAAATCTGCCTCCAAGCGGAAAAATGGTGCGGATTCTGATGATGGGAGAGTCCTGATTTGGATCTACCAGTAGTTAAGAGTGCAGATCTAGATACTGCAAGTGATGCTGACTCTTTAATTTCAGAGTTTCCTTCTGTCTCTACTAAAAGGCGTTCCCTCTGACTCAAGCCAGTGTATAGGTGACTTTTCTGATACCTCTTCTGTTGGTTATCTAGATAAAAGAGATGTGAACCAACTTGCTGAAGTTACTGGTTATGAGGCTGGCAAGGGGGAGCCTAGGAGGTCGGCACATCACAGAGGCAGATTTAAAGGATCTCCTTTGAGTCCTAAGAAAAAGAAAGAAAAGAAAAAGTCCTGATGTTAATTTTTTGTTTGTTTGTGATGTTTCTGACCATTTCTTCCCTTAATGTCAGATGTATGAAAACTATAGCAAGGAGAGCTGCAATTTTTATGTTATTATCTGTATGTTCTGCTAATATTTTTTGTTTGCAGGAATGTGGTCTCTCTGAACATCCTAAATGTGCTGACTGGGAATATGGTCTTGTTCTTCTGATAGGAATGGGGGGGTGGGAGTTTTGTTTAAGGGGTTTTGTTTTTCTATCCTTAATGTAGTTCATATTGTCCCAGGTCGGGTTCTTTTGGTTAGTTTTAGTTTTTGTGGGACTGTTTTTCGTTTGTTTAATGTATATGTTTCTCCAAATAGGGTAGAACGTTTGCTTAATTTTGAAACATTAAAGTTTTTTCTGCCAGGTCGAGAGCCAACTTTTTTGGTTGGGGATTTTAATTGTATTATTAAGAATGGGGACAGAGAGGGTGGGAGTGATTGTAGGGTGGATAGCTCAGGGAAGTTTTTAGTTGATCTGCTTAAATCTTTCGGTTTGAAGGATGCCTTCGGGTCTGTTTCATTTTCAAGGGAGGGTTTTACTTTCTTTAGTGATAGTGGTAGGATAAAATCTCAAATTGATTTTTGTTTTTTATCTAAATTTCTATGTGTTGATGATTTTTCTTTAAAGCGGATGCCCTTTACGGATCATGCCCTTTTGATGTGTAAGGTGAATTGTGATTTGAAGATCAAGTATGGTAAAGGTGTTTGGAAACTGAATGTGGATTTGTTAGAAGATGAGAAGATTAAGGGTCAGTTTGTTTGGATGTATGGAAGGTGGTGTGAAAGAAAGTGTGATTTTAGTAATGTGCTTATGTGGTGGGAATGGTTGAAGGTGGAAATAAAGAGGTTTTTTATTAAGAAAGGCTGTGAGAAAGCTAGAATGGAAAGGGAGTTGTATGATAAATGGTATCTGAGGTTGTTGTATTTGTATAAATCAAGAAATTGTGGTATTGATGTGCATGAGGAAATTGCTGAAGCAAGAAAGATAATTAAAAAGTGTATGCATGAAAAAGGAAAGAAAATGGTTTTTATGGCAAGATTGGAGAAAATGGAAAAGGATGAGTTTTCTAGTAAATATTTTTTTAAGAAAGCTTTTGAAGAAAAGACTGGTTTGTTAGTGTTTTTGATAAGGTTGAGTGTGAAATTAATGGTATGGATGGTGTTTTGCGTGAAGTTCATGAGTTTTACAGTGAGCTGTATAAAGAAAAAACAAGAGATGTTTTATTGGAAAAGGAGTTGTTGGAAGACATTGAGGTTAAGTTGGAAAAATATGATAATGATTTGTTAGAAAGGGATCTAAGTTTGGATGAGATTGCAGAGGTTGTTAGGAGTTTAAAGAATGGGAAGGTACCTGGTTGTGAAGGTTTGCCTGTTAAATTTTCTACTTGTTTTTGGAATTTGATTGGGGTGGATATGTTGGATGTTTGTAAGTTTGTTTTTAGAATTAATGTTTTGCCTGTTTCAATGAGGAAAGGTTTGATTGTTTTGTTATTTAAAAAGGGTGATAAGAGAGATTTGAGGAATTGGAGGCCGATTACGTTGTTGAATGTTGACTATAAGGTTATTGCAAAGGTGTTGGCAAATAGAATACGTGGAGTGATTGGTAAGGTTGTGGGTGAAGAGCAAGTGTGTGCTGTTCCTGGGCATCAGATTTCTGAAAGTTTGTTGTTATTACGTGATGTACTGTGGTATGTGAGGGAGAGGATGAGGTCTGTTGCTATTGTGGATTTTGAAAAAGCGTATGATAGGGTAGTGCATGATTTTATGTTTCATGTTTTAGAACATTTAGGTTTTTCTGGTAAGATTATTGGATGGTTTAAATGCTTGTATTGTGATATTGTGAGTCAAGTTCAGGTTAATGGTTTTTTGACTGAGGAATTTTGTGTTAAATCTGGAGTGCGTCTAGGATGTCCTTTGCCTCCTGTGTTATTTGTATGTGTCATTGAGCCATTGTTAACTAGTTTGAGGAAGGATAAATTAGTTAGAAGTGTGAGTGTGCCTGGTAGTAATGGAAGGTGTTTAAAAGTGATTGGGTATATGGATGATGTGAGTGTGGTATGTGAGACTCAGGCTGGTTTGAGGAGAGTGAAAACTTTAGTTGAATGTTTTTGTATGGCAAGTGGTTTCAGAGTTAATTAGAATAAGTGTAAAGTTAAAGTTTTTGGTAATGATAGGGAGATTGATTCCCGATTTCTTGATTGAGGATGGCCTGTGACTGACGGTGCAATTGAGGTGTTGGGTGTGAAATTTGATGTGGATTTGATAGGCTTGGAAAGTTGGGAGAATGTTTTTGATAAAGTGAGTAGAAAACTTCAGTTTTGGTCTTTAAGGACTTTATCTTTGGAAGGAAAAATGTTAGTTATTAAATCGATTTTGATCCCTATTATGTTATATTTGGCGTTAGTTTTTCCGCCTCCTGAGAGGATTTTTCGGAGAATTTTGAGAGTGTTGTTTTCTTTTTTCTGGAGTTCTGGTATGGAGCGTTTGAAAAGAGATGTTGTTGTTAAGAGTAAGAATGTTGGTGGTAAGGGTTTTCCAAATGTGGAGAGATTTTTGGCTGTGAAATATGTTAGTAGGCGAGTGGTTCTGAGTGGTAAGGATAGCATAGATGGTTGTATGGTAAAGTATGCTTGTGGAAATGTTTTAAGACGATATGGTTTGTTTGAGATTAATAGAAAACCGGTATGTTTTGCTGTTCCGTGGTTTTATGTAACGGTAGAATGTTGGATTAAAAAATATGGTTTGGAAAATGTTAGTAGGGAGATGTGGCGTGCAAACAGAATGATGTTGAAAATGTTGGAGAAGGAAGGTCTTGAGTTGATTGGGGGTTTGAATGAAAATGAATGTGTGTTGGTATGGAAAAATGTGTGTAATAAGTATTTGATGAATAGGCAGAAAGATATTAGTTGGATGAGTGTGCATAAGTGTTTGCCGATAAGGGATTTTCAGAGAATGCATAGTTTAGTGGCTTCAGAAGTGTGTCCTAGAGATGGTTGTTATCAAAGCGAGAGTGTTATTCATTTGTTTTGGAATTGTGAGTATGCTAGGGATGTTTGGAGAAGTTTTTTTTTTTTCTTTCTCCAGTTTGTTTTTGTCTGTATTTGAAATATGTTTAATTTTATTTTGTGTGATTATTTAAGTTTTTTGTTTGCATTTTGATTTTTTTCTGATGACAAAAATTTGGGTCAATATTTCAGTTGTTTTGTAACAAGAGATATTTTGTTTACATTTGTTATTATGATTTTATTTTGTATATATGCATATATGATTATTTTTCTAATAAAAGAATTACGAAACGATCGTCTGGGGTTGTCATGTTCCTTGTTCAGAGGAGAATTGCCTAGTATTTTGGGGCTGGACTGACTTTGCTTGGCGGGATCAGACTGATATACTTCAGGAAAGTTTTCCTCTGTGAAAAGCACACTGGTCTAAAAGAGGCTGCTTCCGGGTGGTAAATCGCCATAGAACTAGCTGATGAGCTGTTGTTTGTTCCTGGTAGAGCGCTTCTCTCTTTGTATGCAAATTAATATGATCCTAGGGAAGTCTCCATATGGGTGATGGGGGAAACCAGACATGGACTCCTTACCCAGTGTGCTTAGAGGAATGTGACTGCACCTCAATGAAGAGGCCCATAGGAGGCCGAAACGATCGTCTGGGGTTGTCATGTTCCTTGTTCAGAGGAGAATTGCCTGGTATTTCGGGGCTGGACTGACCTTGCTTGGCACGATCAGACTGATATACTTCAGGAAAGTTTTCCTCTGTGAAAAGCACACTGGTCTAAAAGAGGCTGCTTCCGGGTGGCAAATCACCATAGAACTAGCTGATGAGCTTTTGTTCGTTCCTGGTAGAACGCTTCTCTCTTTGTATGCTTGGTTAGAATTCGGCCTGTGTTTAAACCTGTTACTCCTCCATGGAGTCTTAACCTTGTTCTTAAAGTTTTACAACAGGCTCCGTTTGAGCCTATGCATTCTTTAGATATTAAGATGTTGCTATTGCCTCTGCTCTGAGAGTTTCTGAACTCTCTGCTTTACAGTGTGATTCCCCTTATCTTATATTTCACTCTGATAAGGTGGTTCTGCGTACTAAGTTTGGTTTCCTGCCCAAGGTTGCTTCGGTCAAGAATATTAATCAGGAAATCGTTGTACCTTATTTGTGTCCTAATCCTTCTTCTCACAAAGAACGCTTGTTGCATAATCTGGATGTTGAGCGAGCGCTAAAATTTTATTTGCCGGCAACTAAGGACTTTCGCCAGTCTTCTGCATTGTTTGTTTGCTTTTCTGGGAAACGCAAGGGTCAGAAAGCAATGGCTACTTCACTTTGCCTTTGGCTAAAGAGCGTTATTCTCTTGGCATATGAGACTGCTGGACAGCAACCTCCTGAGAAAATCACAGCTCATTCCACAAGGGCTGTTTCTTCTTCCTGGGCCTTAAAAAATTAAGCTTCTGTGGAACAGATTTGCAAGGCTGCAACTTGGTCATCTTTGCACACTTTTTCCAAATTCTATAAATTCGATATTTTTGCTTCGGCTGAGGCTTCTTTTGGGAGAAAGGTTCTTCAAGCAGTGGTGCCTTCTGTTTAGGTTCCTGTCTTGTCCCTCCCTTATCATCTGTGTCCTCTGGCTTGGGTATTGGTTCCCAACAGTAATTGATGATGATCCGTGGACTCACCGTGTCATTAGAAAGAAAACAAAATTTATGCTTACCTGATAAATGTATTTCTTTCTTGACACGGTGAGTCCACGGCCCACCCTGTATTCAGTTTCTTTTTATATAAACCTCAGGCACCTCTGCACCTTGTTTTACTTCCTTTCTCTCCCTTACCTTTGGTCGAATGACTGGGGGATTGTGGGTAGGGGAGTGATATTTAACAGCTTTGCTGAGGTGCTCTTTGCCTCCTCCTGCTGGCCAAGAATGATATTCCCAACAGTAATTGATGATGATCCGTGGACTCACTGTGTCAAGAAATAAATACATTTACCAGGTAAGCATAAATTTCGTTTCTCTTGCAAGGTGTATCCAGTCCACGGATTCATCCTTACTTGTGGGATATTCTCCTTCCCTACAGGAAGTGGCAAAGAGAGCACACAGCAGAGCTGTCCATATAGCTCCCCCCCTAGCTCCACCCCCCAGTCATTCTCTTTGCCGCGTTAATGCACTAGGTTCTCTCTCAGGGAGGGTAAAGTGAATGTGGTGTTAGAATTGTAGTTTTATATCTTCAATCAAGAGTTTGTTATTTTTAAATGGTACCAGTTTGTACTATTTACTCTCTAGCAGAAAAGTGATGAAGATTTCTGCTGAGAGGAAAATGATTTTAGCATGTTGTAATTAAAATCCACTGCTGTTCCCACACAGGACTGAGGAGTACCAGAAAACTTCAGTTGGGGGGAACAGTTTGCAGGCTTGACTGCAATGAGGTATGTTTAGTCATTTATTTCTAGACAAGACTGAGAAAATGCTAGAAGACTGACAAGATCCCCATGTGGGGAGGGTAAGCTATGTTCTGAGACTTAGTATAGAATTGAATGCTTACATGACAGGGCTAAGTAGGCTGGTTGACACTAATGCAGGGCAATTGATTATTTATTAAAAAATACTCATTGGAGACACCTTTTTAGGCACTTTGGAGTGTTTTACTGGGGTTATTATCCACATGGCATAAATTTAGTCACTTAGAAGTGATTTTTGTAGGCCTCACAACTCCGGAGTGGAGTGGGAGAGGCCTAATTTCGCGCCTCAGATGCGCACTTAGAATTGAGAGACTGTTTCATGCTGCTTCACATGGAGGGTCCAGCTGCTGATTGGGTGCCTAGAAGAAGCTTTATTTCCCCAAAACTGATCCCTAAGGGCAGGTAGGGCCACAGTAGTAAGCTGTGGCAAGGTGCTGTAGTTTGTTAACCGGTTGTTGGCTTTAGGCTGCTCCGGTTTGGGCATTAAGGGGTTAATCGTTTGCTGTGCAATCATATTAAAGCCTTAGGTACATACTGTGAAAATTTCAAAAGGATTGGTGCATTTTCACTGTTTTGTAAAATAGTGTGCCCTTTTTATTTCTTAAAGGTACAGTAACGTTTTTTTCAAATTGTGTTTTTTATTTGATTAAAGTGTTTTCCAAGCTTGCTTGTGTATGCTACTAGTCTGTTAAACATGTCTGACACTAAGGAAAATCCTTGTTAAATGTGTTTAGAAGCCATGGTGGAACCCCCTCTCAGAATGTGTCCCAATTGCACTAATATGTCTATACACTTTAAAGATCATATTGTTGCACTTAAAAATGTGGCACAAGATGATTCTCAGACTGAAGGTAATGAGGATAGTCCGTCTACCTCTCCCCATGTGTCACAACCAGTTACGCCCGCGCAAGCGACGCTTAGTGCCTCTAGTGCGTCTGCCCCTATTACATTGCAACAACTAGCTAAAGTTATTGATAATTCCCTTGCGGCCTTTCTATCCAAACTGCCAGTTTTTCCTACAAAGCGTGATAGCTCTGTTTTAAGAACAGATTATGAGCAGTCTGAAGCTTTGGTAGCCTTAACTGATATACCCTCAACGCTCTGAAATGGAGGTGAGGGATTTGATGTCTGAGGGAGAAATTTCCGATTCAGGAAAGGTTTCTCATCGGGCAGAGTCAGATTCATTAGCATTTAAATTGGAACACCTCCGTGTTTTTCTCAGGGAGGTATTAGCTACTCTGGATGATTGTGACCCTAGGGTGGTCCCAGAGAAGTTGTGTAAAATGGACAAGTACCTAGAGGTTCCTGTATACACTGATGCATTTCCGATCCCTGAGAGGGTTGCGGATATTGTTACTAGGGAGTGGGATAGACCAGGTGTCCCTTTTGTCCCCCCACCTATTTTTAAGAAAATTTTCCCCATAACTGACCCTAGGCGGGACTCGTGGCAGATGGTCCCTAAGGTAGAGGGGGCTGTTTCGACACTTGCTAAGCACACAACCATACCAATTGAAGACAGTTGTGCTTTTAAAGATCCTATGGATAAAAAGTTAGAAGGTTTACTTAAGAAAATCTTTGTTCAACAAGGCTTTCTTCTCCAACCTATTGCCTGCATTGTTCCTGTAACTACTGCAGCGGCTTTCTGGTTTGAGGCGCTGGAGGAGTCGCTCCAGACGGAATCCTCATATGACGAAATTATGGATAGAATTAAGGCTCTAAAGCTGGCTAATTAATTTATCATAGATGCCGCTTTGCAATTAGCTAAGTTGGCGGCAAAAAATTCAGGCTTCGCCATTATGGCACGCAGAGCGCTTTGGCTCAAGTCATGGTCGGCCGATGTGTCGTCAAAATCCAAATTGTTAAATATCCCTTTCAAGGGAAAGACCCTTTTCGGGCCAGAATCGAAAGAGATTATTTCAGAAATCACCGGGGAAAGGGTCATGCTCTCCCCCAGGACAAGCCTTTTAAGGCTAAAAACAAAGCTAATTTTCGTTCCTTTCGTAATTTCAGGAGCGGTCCCGCTTCAGCCTCTACAGCTGCAAAGCAAGAGTGTAACGCTTCACAGCCCAAGGCAACCTGGAAGCCTTATCAGGGCTGGAACAGGGGTAAACAGGCCAAAAAGCCTGCAGCTGCTACCAAGACAGCATGACGGGGTAGCCCCCGATCCGGAACCGGATCTAGTAGGGGGCAGACTTTCTCTCTTCGCTCAGGCCTGGGCAAGAGATGTTCTCGATCTCTGGGCTTTAGTGATTGTTACCCAGGGATATCTTCTAGAATTCAAGGACTCCCCTCCAAGGGGAAGGTTCCATATTTCTCGTCTGTCTACAGACACGACAAAGAAAGAGGCATTCTTACGCTGTGTAGATGACCTACATACAATGGGAGTGTTCCACCCAGTTCCAATTGCGGAACAAGGGCTGGGGTTTTACTCAAACCTGTTTGTGGTTCCCAAAAAAGAAGGAACTTTCAGACCAATCCTGGATCTCAAATTTCTAAACATATTCCTCAGAGTCTCATCATTCAACATGGAGACCATTCGGACAATCTTACCTATGATCCAGGAAGGTCAATATAGGACTACCGTGGATCTAAAGGATGCGTACCTGCATATCCCAAACAACAAAGATCTAGACAAGCATTATCAGTTCGTGGCTCTTCCATTCGGTTTAGTTACTGCTCCCAGAATTTTCACAAAGGTGCTAGGGTCCCTTCTGGCGGTTCTAAGACCGCGGGGCATAGCAGTGGCGCCTTATTTGGACAACATCTTAATTCAGGCGCCGTCTTTTCACAGAGCCAAGGCTCACACAGAGATTGTATTGGCCTTTCTAAGGTCTCACGGGTGGAAGGTGAACATCAAAAAGAGTTCCCTGTCCCCACTCACAAGGGTTCCCTTCCTAGGAACACCAATAGATTCGGTAGAAATGAAAATATTTCTGACGGAGGTCAGAAAGTTGAAACTTAACTACTTGCCGAGTTCTTCATTCCATTCCTCGGCCATCTGTAGCTCAAACTGAGGGCGATATTCAACGCGCTTCAGGCATGGCCTCACCTAGCTGCGGCCAAATTCATAAGATTTCAGTCGGACAACATTACGACTGTAGCTTACATCAATCATCAAGGGGGAACAAAGAGTTCTCTAGCGATGAGGGAAGTAACCAAAATAATCAGGTGGGCGAAGGCACACTCCTGCCATCTCTCAGCAATTCATATCCCAGGTGTAGACAACTGGGAGGCGGATTTTCTAAGTCGTCAGACTTTTCACCAGGGGGAGTGGGAACTCCACTCGGAAGTATTTGCCCAGCTGACTCAGCTATGGGGCATTCAAGAGTTGGACCTGATGGCGTCCCGTCAGAACACCAAGCTTCCTCTCTACGGATACAGGTCCCGGGACCCCAAGGCGGCATTGATAGATGCTCTTGGTCCTTCAATCTGGCTTATGTTTTCCTACCGTTTCCTCTTCTCCCTCGTCTGATCGCCAGAATCAAGCAGGAGAAGGCGTCGGTGATTTTGATAGCACCTGCGTGGCCACGCAGGACTTGGTATGCAGACCTAGTGGACATGTCATCTGTCCCACCATGGACACTGCCAATGAGGCAGGACCTTCTAATACAGGGTCCGTTCAAGCATCCAAATCTAGTTTCACTACTGACTGCTTGGAGATTGAACGCTTAATTCTTTCAAAGCGTGTTTTTTTCTGAGGCAGTTTTAGATACTCTGATCCAGGCTAGAAAGCCTGTCACCAGGAAAGTCTACCATAAGATATGGTGGAAATATCTTTGTTGGTGTGAATCCAAGGGTCACTCATGGAGTAAGATTAGGATTCCCAGGATATTGTCTTTTCTCCAAGACGGTTTGGAGAAAGGACTGTCGGCTAGTTCTTTAAAGGGACAGATATCTGCTCTGTCTATCCTTTTGCACAAGCGTCTGGCAGAGGTACCGGACGTTCAAGCGTTTGAACAGGCTTTAGTCAGAATCAAGCCTGTCTATAAACCTGTGGCTCCGCCATGGAGTCTAAATCTAGTTCTTTCAGTTCTTCAAGGGGTTCCGTTTGAACCTTTACATTCCATAGATATTAAGTTATCTTGGAAAGTTTTGTTTTTGGTAGCTATCTCTTCTGCTCGAAGAGTCTCAGAATTATCTGCTTTACAGTGTGATTCACCTTATCTGGTGTTCCACGCAGATAAGGTAGTTTTGCGTACCAAACCTGGTTTTCTTCCTAAAGTTGTTTCTAACAAGAATATTAACCAGGAAATAGTTGTTCCTTCTCTGTGTCCTAACCCATCTTCGAAGAAGGACCGTCTTTTGCATAATCTTGATGTAGTTCGTGCTATAAAGTTCTATTTACAAGCAACTAAGGATTTCAGACAAACATCTTCTTTGTTTGTTATCTATTCTGGTAAGAGGAGAGGTCAGAAAGCGACTGCTACCTCTCTTTCCTTTTGGCTGAAAAGCATCATCCGTTTGGCCTATGAGACTGCTGGCCAGCAGCTTCCTGAAAGAATTACTGCTCATTCTACCAGAGCAGTGGCTTCCACATGGGTTTTCAAAAATGAGGCTTCTGTGGAACAGATTTGTAAGGCAGTGACTTGGTCTTCATTGCATACTTTTGCCAAATTTTACAAATTCTATACTTTTGCTTCTTCGGAGGCTATTTTTGGGAGAAAGGTTTTGCAAGCAGTGGTGCCTTCCGTTTAAGGTACCTGTCTTGTTCCCTCCCTTCATCCGTGTCCTAAAGCTTTGGTATTGGTATCCCACAAGTAAGGATGAATCCGTGGACTGGATACACCTTGCAAGAGAAAACAAAATTTATGCTTACCTGATAAATTACTTTCTCTTGCGGTGTATCCAGTCCACGGCCCGCCCTGGCAATTAAGTCAGGTTAAAAAAAAATAATATTTTTTTTTTGTTTAAACTACAGTCACCACTGCACCCTATGGTTTCTCCTTTGGATTCTTAACCTTTGGTCGAATGACTGGGGGGTGGAGCTAGGGGGGGGGCTATATGGACAGCTCTGCTGTGTGCTCTCTTTGCCACTTCCTGTAGGGAAGGAGAATATCCCACAAGTAAGGATGAATCCGTGGACTGGATACACCGCAAGAGAAAGTAATTTATCATGCAAGCATAAATTCTGTTTTTTTTTTTGTTTTTTTTTTAATAGATTTTTTATTGAGGTTATTGACAAAACAGCATCAAATAAACATGTTACACAAGTATTTAGAAACAGTCTTTTAAACTATGACATTACTTAGGAGTTCAAAACTATACCATAGTCACATACAGGTAAAGATTTTTCACGAGAAAACCCAAAGCAACATCTCTATATTTGTATATTTGTATGTAACAGGCAAAACTGAAACCTCATTTTCAACTTTATAGTATTTTCCTCTCCTAATAAAAGAAGCCACTTTTGGACTCCTGACATTTGAAATGATGTCTAGAGGATATAGAGTGATAAGTTGTTGTTAAGTAAAGACATATGGTGCTATTGAGAAAGGACTATGATAAAGATGCGGCATAGAAAAGACAAGCCGCGTAGGTAGTTCTCCTATAAAAGGAGGTACTTTATGGTGGTGGTGGGGGGGGGGAGGAAGTGGTAGTAACAGTAAGATGAATGAAGTAAGTAACTGAAGGACTCTGCGGATGAAAAGAAGGGCAGGGGAGCATATATAATATATCATAGGTGCTTAGTGTACTAAGTACAATGCCTTAATTAAGGACCAATGGATATATATATTTAAGTTCAACCATGGGAAAATGGCAGGTATCTAATAGTCCAATAAGCTGCTGAACATAAAATGCTGTGGGTTTTAAAACATAGTAAATGCTAGGCTATACCAATAGGGCAGGATAAAGCGATAAAGCAATAATGACAACCTTAAATACGCTGGCTGGTGCGTCATAATATAGATTTTGCTATTAGCTTAGTTGGTCCACTGCTTGATAAGACTAGCGTTATAGATAGAGATGTGGTCTCCGCAAGTGCAGAGAACCCTGCATAGGGCATAACTCTTCAGTGCACGCTATAGTATCTGCTGGGTTTAATTCAGCTAAGTTTTAACTATGTACAGTTTGTTATTAGATCTCGGATTGGATATATACGATTACAAAAGTGGTATGCTGGGGGAGGTTCATGGTGTAACACTCTGAGCACAGATACCGCACTAAAGTATCTCTAAATATATATGTATGTGGATGGAGGGGGGGGGGGAGGATGGCGTCATTCGTAAACAAGCCACCTAATGTAAGCAAGATATGCGTCATATGGAGGGAAAAGCTTATTTCCAATAAATGTACCAGACATCTTAGTTACTTGGGTGTAAGAAACATCAGATCACCTAATAGACTCCCATAAATATGGCGATCGGAATAGTATTTCAGCACATTGTGTAATGTCAATTCAACCGCCAAAACAGATATGTAGGATCCTCATGCAGTATACCTGTAAGCCAAACAGAACACTCCCCAACAGTCCAAATCATAGTTACAAAAAAAAAAACAAATAGAGAATAGGTTTACCACGGGACATGGGCCCTATGCCCCGCGGTATTAGGCATAGAATCTCGACAGACAGTTGAGCGCACATATAAGTATATAAATTTTCAGGGTAAATACAGTATAAAAAGCGTGTCTGGGTATACCTACTGTTGTTAGAATATGCACTGAGTCCAAGTTTTGACTATTGGGGTACTGAGGGTCCTATTAGTATCCACATGAGTGAATGTGTGGCTATATACTATAGGGGTATCCTAAAGGGACTAGTAGGTAACATTATAAGATTGCGTGGCTGTGCCTGACTCAGAATGCTAGGACAAGAATAATAAACTAGTAACTAATGGTAAAGAGCTGAAAGAAAAGAAATTTAAAAACCACTAACAGACTTAATATCATGCAAACGTATGTGGAGCTATTGAGAGAAAAAAAAAAAAAAAAATCACATTATTTATCCCATGCCCTCCCTTTTGAATAGGAAAATTTTATATTGCAAGTCCATTTCAGATGTCAAAGTCTGTAACTTAATCAGAGGGGTCTCCTGAACCCCACATCCATAGAACCAGACAGATAAGATTAAGCTCAAACAGCCACTGGGGATTTCCTTAATATTAAGGTAGATGGGCTCTGCAGACCAACATAAGCATAGTCAAATATGATTTGTGCCGTAGGTGCTGGGAATCCAAGTGGAGACTTTTAAGTAACTGGACATTATCAATGACTGGGCAGCCATCCACCACATTGAAAGTCAGAGTATTTACCCCATTCCTGCTCTCTCAAACAGGAGAGCTGGATAGTCCGGACAAGTGTAGCTGCATATGGGTCCCGTGGTGAAAAAGGCGCCCAAACTCACAGGTAGTAAATAGTGCTGCATAAATCGAGAACAACTGCAGCGCTGACGCCAAGCAACCAAAGTATTGTGGGGGACTATACACTTCATTCTCTCAATTTTACCTTTAGTTGCGTTGAGGCTTTCCCTCGTTTGGCTCTCTAGCTGTTATTTTGGCACCTTGCCCTTTAGAATGCGGTACTGTGTTTTCTCTCACATATTTGGTCGCCTGTGTTATCGAGATGATCCCTTGGCACTCTCCCTCCATTGTACAATGTAGATTTCCCTCTAGTTCCTGAGGGCAAGTGGGAGGTATAAGCTGTGCAGAGATGGCCCTATTATCAGCCACAGGTTCCAAGTGGGCCGCCAGATCGGAGTGTGGGCTTAAACTGAATGCCGCCACCATATGCGCCTCTAGCTTACGAAAGTGATTGCGCACCAACACCTCAATGGCGCCAAGGATATCTATGCCTGCTGCTTCCATATTTGCCAAGATTATGCCCCTCAATTATCTAGCCGCTTGTTGCCCACAGTCACAAAACAATTCCCTGGGCGTTACTGGGTCAGCAAGATGGCCGCTCCTCAATATTCTTTGCTTCTGCCGTCTCTGTCACAACAGGTAGCAAGCTGCTCCAAACAAGTAATCCCACTAGGAATAAGATGATTTAGTTTGTCTCCCCACGACACAGGCTTCAGTTAGGGCTTAATTAAGCAACCCTGGGCAGTTAGTAGTACAAAATTTGTCAATGTAAAGCCGGAGCTACAATGATACATGTCTGCCCGGGTGCATGGCTGGCTCCGCCCCCCAAATTCTGTTTTTTTTATCCATCAATCAGCATACCTGATTGTGCTTTTCTCTGGAAAGCATAAGGGTCAAAGGGCCACTGTGTTTTCTTTATCTTTTTGATTGAGAGGTCTTATTCGTATGACTTACTCGAAGGTGGGTCAACAGCCTCCGGATCTTATTACTGTTCTTTCCACCTGTTTGGTGTCAACTTTTTGGGTCTTTAAGAATGAGGCTTTGGTCAAACAGATCTACAAACCTGCCATCTGGTCTTCTCTACATACTTTTACAAAATGTTACCAGTTTGACATTTTTGCTTTGGCTGAGGCATCATTTGGCTACAGGCCATGGTGCCTAGTATCTAGATGACCTATTTCATCCCACCCTAACCTCTTTGTTGACTCTACAGCTTGGTTATAGATTCTCATATGTAAGAATAGGATTTCGTGGACTCTCTACCATAAAAAAAAAAGTATTCTTACTTGATAAATTATTTTCTTTCCTGGTAGTGAGAGTCCACGAACCCACCCTGAATTTTTTTTGTGGCGGCAATTATAGTTGCACCTCTTTACCCCGTTATCTCTTTTGTTTTTCCCTGTCCTTGGTTTGAAATACTGGGAGGGAAGGGGAAGTAGGAGGGATAGTTAAATATTTTGTTTGGGGTGTCTTTGCCTCCTCCTGGTGGCCAGGAGATGTATTCCCATATGTAAGAATAGGATTTTGTGGACTCTCACTACCAAGAAAGAAACTAATTTATCAGGTAAGAATACATTTAATTTTTTTCCTTGCCTTAAATTATGTATTTTCAACAAAACTTTAAATAAAATAACCCCACAAAAACTTTAAAAAGATTTATTTTTACATTGGTACGATAAAAGACGGTGAAAAAAAACCCTGTCATCACAAGAAAACGAACACACACCTGGCCCTATGGATAAAATATATAGTGCACCAAAATAATAAATACATACACCTGACTTCCTCATTCAGGAATAAGGAAGAGTGAATTTGGGACAGCTTCTTTAAAAATATGAAGCTTGCAAGTGTATTTCATTGTGCAGGCAAAAGTAGGCCAGTGTTCCTTGTTGTAAACATTCCCATTAAATAAAATATTCAATCATTTTGATCAAATGTTCAAAGCTCTAAAAATACACAAAAACAAAATAAGAGAAATATACCTTAAAACAACAAATTCGCTGTTGGAGAAATGTTGTACAAAAGATACATTTAACAAAATGTCCTATTTTATCAATTGTACAAAAAAATATACTTTACATTTTTTAAAATAGCCATTCTTTTTGTTAGGTAGTATAGTCTTCTGTGTGATACGATGATCTTTACAGTAGTGGCAATTTTTCAAGTATTTGGCATTATCTAAAAAACCCAGTGTGGTTCCATTTCCATTTTACTTTGTTTTAAAGTTCGTTGTCGTAGCCTCAGTTCCAGGCATTCCACAGTAGGAGGGTAGCTCTTTAATTCAACTTTATTGGCAAACATCTTTGTTGAATTGAATAACCATCCCAAATCCCCAGTCCCATAGACACAAACAGCTCTTACGTATCGGCCTGAAAAACATAAAAAAAATGTTTTTTTAAATATTTGAAACAATTTATTTATAATATGAGGATAATATCATGTAAACACACACAGAAGAAATAAAGTTTTTTTTTTTTATTAAAATGTTTTGGAACAGGACTAAAAATGAGATTTGTGTTGAACGGAGATTTGTGTTGAACTAATAAGTATTAAAAAAAAAAAACCAATTATATGAAAACTAACCAGTTAACAGCTCATACATGCAAATAATACATTTTAGCCAAAATTACATATTTTATAAGTATTAAAATAAATTAGTTTATTGTGTAGTTTGTTGGTGCTTTAATAGTAGCTCACCCACCTTGTAGATGTGCAGACTATAGGTAATTGGACCGTCTTTTGCTCCTTTACAAATCAATTTTAATATGAAATATATGATTTTGTTTTAACAATAGCTACTTTTTGCCACTCATACAACATAATAAAAATCCCCCAGAGCATCTGATATAATAAATCCCTTCTACTATATAAACCAGTCTTTTTTTCAGCAACATGTCTGCACAACCTTAGGTTATCATAACATTATTAAAAAAGTTCACTATTTGTATGATTTCCTAATCCTGGAAGCTTTCTGAACAATGCTAACAAGCACAATAAAATCATTGTACAGGTATTTCTTACTTTACAGCCCTTCGCTAATACAGCGCTTTGTGGAGCTGAAGTTCAACCTCCAAGGATTTTGAAACAGTGCTGTAATCTTCGTGAGATTGCGAGAAAACTGACTGGCACCATTTTTTTTCTTTCACAATTTTTATTAGCTTAGCCACTCCAAATAAAGGAAAATAACAATCTCAACATAGTCAATGCCACGCAGGACAAAAGTATATCAAGATTGATACATAAACAAATTGAAAAAAATAAAATATAAAATAATTTTCCCAAAGGTAAATTGTCCTTATCCCGTTTTCCGGAAAAGGACAAAATTATAGTGGATAATTTTCAAGTATATACATTAACCAAAATAAACCTAAAAGAACAACAAAACAAACCACAACAACAGGGATGAATAATAAATAAATAAAAAATAAAATTGAATTGGGGGAACCCCCCCCCCCCAGCTTATATATGAAACTCTATATCGTCAAAACCTACCTAATCTTCACCTTGTTTTAGTCTATATCTCTGCTATTACTTATCCAGGTATACGAAAATACCTGTAGTATAACCAGCTCAGCAAAACTTACCAAGGCTACAAAGGGTAATAAAATCTGTCTCTGCAAGCACAAAGGATATAACTTAATAACGGGGGCCCATCCTTCCAAGAACTTTCTAATTCTTTTCTCAGATAGCTGCTGTAAATGAAAGGATTAAAAAAATAATCTGTGCTTGGATGTCCCTCAAAACTAAAGACAGACTAGGGGGAGTCTTGGTTATCCACTTTATAAGGATATTATATCTCACCATTAAAATAATTGTATTTAACGTGCGCACACTCGCACCACCTCTCGCATCTGGAAAGAGTAACACTATATCTTCCAGAGAGAAGGAGATAGCACTTTCAAAGACTCTATTGTACCAGAATTGAACCTTCTGCCATAATTGAGAGATTTTAGGACAGGCCCATAACATGTGGGGGAGATCAGCCCGAGCATACGAACAATGTTCACACATGAAAATTTTATCAGGAAAATATTTAGCCAGTAGTGCTGGAGAAAAATAATAATTATTTAATAATTTTAAATGGGATTCTTTCCAACTCACTGGAGAATATCTTGCCACTGTCGCCAGACTATTGGATATTTTCTCGCAATCTATAGAGGGAATATAAGACAACCAGAATTTGATTAGTTTATCCTCCTCCAGTATACCTTGTTTGGTCAACATAATATCATAAATTAGAGAGATTGATGCATCCCCGCCATTGAATTTTCTGATACAGATCTTGACCTCAGACCACTCGCCTCTCCTAGTCGCATACCAGTTGAGAGTACAAACAAAGTGTCAGATTTGAAAATAAGCAAACCGGTTTGACTTGGGAAGAGAAAACTGTTTGCTAATAGTTTCCCATGGGAGTATCTGTAAATCATTATTGACTAATTGATACACATATTCCAGTCCCCCAACCTGCCAATCCTGAAAGCATTTTTGATCCAATCCTGGAGAAAACAAGGGGTTCCCCCTAATGGGTAAATAGTCAGAAAAGGAAGGATCAATTTTAAGAAGCTTACAAAACTTATGCCAAATCACAACTATATTCCTAACTGAGATGAGAGGATATCCTAAAAAGGCAACGAATGCAGAGGACAGTGTAAAAGGGCTTTTAAAGACCACGGTTTGACCATATAAGATTCAAGCTCATATGTAGAGACCAGATTAGACTGTGCAATGCAGTCAATAGCAATTTTAATCAATGAAGCCCAGTTGTATAATCTGATACTTGGTAGGGCCAAACCTGCATCCGAATATTTCTGAGACAGCCTATTTATCGATATTCTCTGCTTTTTGGCTTTCCATAAAAAAATTTAAAACCATGAAGACAAATTCTTCAGATCCTTATTTAAAATTATAAGGGGTAAATTTTGAAGATAATAAAGAATTTTAGGGAAAATTATAGTTTTAATTAAATTAACAGAGGCTGTAAGTGAAAGAGGAAATGCAGTCCAAAGCTTTAGATCCTCTAGAATTTTCTGGAAGAGTAATCCAAAATTTGCCTGATACCACAATTTCGGATTTCTATTGATCTCAAGCCTGAGATAATTAATCGCATTAACTTTGTGGAATATTGTATTGGGGTGATCTACATCCTGCTGCCCGAGCCACATCAGATCGCTCTTCTCCATATTAATTTTGTAGCCCGCAAACGTGCTGAATAAGTTTATCGTATCAACCACTTTTGGAATCGTTACTGCCGTTTTATTCAGAAATAGTAAAATATTATCAGCATAGAGCAATATTTTCGGGTTTTGACCACCCAAGGGAATCCCAGGCAGGACCTCTCGCAGTTTGATCGCCAGGGGTTCCAACACAATGTTAAAAAGAAGAGGAGAGAGGGGGCAACCCTGCCTTGTACCTCTTTGCAATAATATCCTGGGAGATGCCCTTCCGTTTACCAGGAGATATGACACCGGGTTCTGGTATATTCTTTGGACAAAATTAAAAAAACTGCCCAAAAAGCCAAATTTAATTAGTGTTGAAAAAAGATGTCTCCATGAAATGCAGTTGAACGCTTTGACCGCGTCTAAAGTAAGGACCGCTATATCCTTAAGGACCTTCCTCTCTGTCACCTGTTCTGAATTCCAAATAAAGTCAAATACGGTTGTTCGCTTCCTTATATTTTTGGAGGAACTCCGCGACGACATAAAACCCACCTGGTCAGGGTGAATCAACTTATCCAGGCAAGAAACTGATCTCTGAGCTATGATAGCAGCTAGAATTTTATAGTCTGTATTAAGGACTGAAATAGGCCTATAGGAGGCTGGGTCCTCCGGATTTTTACCTTTTTTTAAGATCAAAGAAATATTAGCCGCTGAAAAGAGGGAAGAAATTGAATTACCCAGTAAATAGTAACTATTATATAATTTTTCCAATATCGGTATAACTTGATCGGCTGAACTTTTATAAAATTCTGCTGGTAACCCATCCGGGTCTGCTGCTTTATTAAGTTTGGCCCGTGCTATAGCCTTACTTATTTTTTCCGCTGAGACAGGCGCATTTAACATATCCAGTTCTTCCTTTTGGATCTTGGGGACTGAAATCGACGACCAGAACTTCGTCTGATTGTCTAGATTAAATTCCCCTTCCGTATATAATTGCTGATAAAATTTAAAAAAGGTTCCGGATATCTCATCCACATCAGAGGTACGACCATCTTCTGTCTGAATCACAGAGATAAGATTCTTCTTCTTCCTGGCCAGATGTTCAGCCGAGCTACCGTGAATACCCCTAAACCGCAAATTAATTTTGGATTCCTCTTCCTGATGTTTTTGTAGTAAGAAGGCATCTCTTTCCTTCCTACAATCTAAATATATAATCCAATTGGCCCTTGATCGAACCCTGCAGTATTCTTTAAAAGCATTATGGACTTGATTGGATAATTGTACATCCCTAGCCCGGATCTTTCTATTTCGTACAACCAGATATCCCTTAATGTCTACCCTAAGAACTGCTTTGGCCGCCTCCCAAAATACGTCAATTTTATGGACGTATACGGAATTAAACCTACAATACTCCTCCCATCTATGTTTTATCCAGAACAAGAACCTAGGATAATTATAAAGAAATCTCGGATAGAAAAATCTAGGCATTTTAGCATCGCATCTATCCTGGCAGAAAAACGCTATAGAGATAATCGTGTGGTCAGAAATCAAGATCTCATCAATCCCCGCTTCCATTTTACCAGACGACAGCGACTCTGCAACTAAGAATAAATCTATACCCGAAAATGTTCTGTGCGCTTTAGATTCATAAGTAAAGTTCTGTATATCGGGGTTTAACCTGCGCCACATTTCATGGACCTGGAGTTTCTGGCAGAATCTCAAAAAGTACTTTGAACTTCTCCTATTTTCTGGGCTATTCTTACCTGAGAATCTATCTAATTCCGGATCTAATGTCATATTAAAATCGCTCCCTATTACTAGGTTCTCTTTTACCAATGGGAACAATTTGAACTTGATTTTCTCCCAGAATTCCCAATTGAATTTGTTGGGGCCGTAAATATTACAAAAAATGAATTTTATGTTATTTATGTAAATATGCAAGATAATAAATCTAGCTTCCGGATCTGTCTCTACCTGGATAATCTTGTAATGTAAGGCCTTATTTATAAGGATTGCTACCCCACATTTTCTGCTTCTAGCTGGAGATGCGACTAACTCGCCTACCCATTTGCTCTTGAGTTTTTTAGCTTCCTGTTCTGAATGATGGGTGTCCTGGAGAAAAGAAATATCAGGTTTGCTTATAGCTAGGAATTTGATGACCAATTTACGTTTTGAGGGGGAGGAAATTCCTCCCACGTTCCATGAAGTTATTTTAAGCTCCATGACCTAATATATAGTGATTATCCTAAAGATCCGGGGGGGGGGGAGACAAAAAAAAAAAAGGGAAAATAGCGGGGGAGGCCAAGGAGGGGAAAGGGTAGCGAACACATGAGGACAATCTTGTCTTATAATGTAGCAATCGAGAAACCATAAGCACAACTTGACTTTTAGCAAGCAATCTAGCTAGTTTACCTGCTAAAGTGAAGAATAACCCCATAACCAACAATTTATGATACAGTCCAACCATTTACATCATAGGGTAGAACATAACATAATTCTTATTGATCTTTGAGGAAATCTTTCAATTCCCCCACCTCCGAGAAGACCTGACGAGACCCACTGTACTCAACTATTATTTTGGCAGGATAAATCATCCAAGCCTTAATTCCTTTGTTAATAATTTGGGTACAGAAGGGAACCATCGTCCTTCTCAGCATGGTTTCAACTGAAAAGTCCTGAAACAGTAAAATTTTACTATTACCAAACAATGGTTCACTTAATTTTTTAAACAAATTCATTATTTCAATTTTGTCCTGGAAATTTAAAACCTTACATATACACATTCTACTCCTGCCTTGTCCTGTATCTGCATTTTTTTAGGGCCAATTCTATGGGCTCTCTCAATCATAATGGGTAACCTTGATTGTGGGACTCCCAGCCTCTGTGGTAGTAATACAGAAGTGAATTTTAATAGATCATCAAATTCTGCAGACTCCGGGAGACCCACAATTCTGATATTATTTTGTCTTGCCCGATCTTCGAGATCATCTAGACGCCCCTGTAGGTTAATAATTTTAGAATCTTGTTGAGAAATTATACTTTCTTGAGTACTGACTTGATCTTCCAAGTCGGAAATCCTATTTTCCGCCTCTTGCATTCTATGTGAAAACTGTCTTACTTCTACAGGCAAAGCAGTAATTTCGGATGAAATAGAACCCAACTTCTTTTTGATTATATCGCATTGAGGTGAGAATAAATCAGACAATTGTGTAATTAATGAGTGTCAACCATGTTGGCCACCGACTCTGTCGAAGTATCTAGGCTAGACTCTGGCACTTTAGTTCTTTTATCTTTAATTTTACTCGGCATTTTGGGTGAAGAGGATTTCCCCTGCAATAAAAATGTATCCATAAATTTTTACGTGATAAGTGAATGCACAAAAAAACACACGTGAGAAAAAAAAACAAAAAAAAACAAACTTTTTTTTTCTCTTTTTGGGGAAGGAAACCCTTACCTTCCTATGTGAAAAACAGGTCTCTTGGTTTTATAAGAGTATGCCCCTAGCGCATACAAAGTGGCAAAAAAAAAAAAAAGGAAAAAAAATTGGGGATCAGCGTCCCCTTACTGCCCCAATGGGCTATATCGCTTACTTGTTTAGCTGCTGATCCCTTCTCCAGCCGCCCTCAATAGTACCCCAGAGTCACTTTTAAAGGGGGAGGGCTTTCAGATCACACCGGCAACAATATGCAGCTTCTAGTTTGCCCCCTGCCTCAAAACAAGCCTCTTGGACAAAATGAAGCAAAAAAACCCGTAAAAGGATCTGACCTGCCGTGGATGTAAACCTCCGAACTCCAATCCGCCACCCTTCACATGTTCTTAAAGCTGAAGGCAGGATCCGGGGATTTAGCAGGTAATAACGTTCTGGGCTTATCTCTGCGGCTTATCCCTAGGCTCACCGGGCGGCTCCTAGGAATAAATCCGGGTCCAGCAGAGCAACTTCATCCTCCAAGTTTCTCTCGCAGCACTCAAGCCCAAGACACCGGTATTGCTGAGCAACCTTGCCCAAGCCGCTGCACACCCACTTTGCCGTCCGGAACGGAACCTGTCCTTGTTCGTTTCTGTAACCAGTCAGATACCCCTTCTTGGCTTGGCTTGTAGGGAGAATTAAAATGTTACTGCAATGCAGTGACAGCCGTAAAGGCTTATCTGGACTTCAATCTCTCAAGCAGGTCACCATCCTGCAGAGCGCCACACTCGTAAACCTTGGCAAGCTTTCCCAGGTAAGTGGCGGAGAGCGGGGAGCTGGTGGTGGGGCATCCTCTCACAACACCTACATGCAGGTACACTGCAAGACTCTTCCCCCAACGGAAGTCCCTCCTAATTTTCCATTGTTCTCTCCTGGCACCATTTTGTTATGCTCAGTTCACTCTGTTTACAGCATTACAGTGCAATTTGTGTCGCAGTGCTATAGTTTGGCAAATTTTACTACAGTAATTGTCACTATTTTACAGGAACAGTATTTATTGAATACTATGCTGTGATAGTGTTAAACTAAACATAGCACTATTGCACCCCTACTATATGTTAGTTCAAACATGTTTTTAAGTTTTTATACACACTGGCAAGTGAAAAGAAAGCTGAAACCGCCTTGTTTCACTTTAAGGCGGTTTTCACTATACAGCGGGGCTCCGGTACCTAACCTGCTGTATGAGCGGGGTATACCTGTAATGGATATATTTAATATTTTTTAGTAGTAATTTAGTAATTAATATAGGCTCTCTCTGACTTGTAAGTCAAATCTAATCACTGAGCATTTAATCAAATATTTTTTTTGGCTTTATCATAAATATTTTTGTCAAATTTGAATGAATGTTGGTAAGTAATTGTTTCAGGAAATCTATTCCCGTTGACACATATTTGTTAAACAATTTTACACCAAAGACTTGTTATAAGCTGACACAGTGTATGAAATTTAAAGGGACATGAAGCCCAATATATTTTCTTTCAGGATACAGATAGAACATACAATTTTTAACAACTTTCAAAATGTACTTCTTTTATCAAATTCACTTCATTCTCTTGATATCCCTTGCTGAAAGAGAAGCAATGCACTACTTACAGCTAGATGAACACATCTAGTCAGCCAATCACAAGAGACAAATGTGTGCAGGCACCAATCACCAGCTAGCTACCACTAGTGTAAGATATGTACATTATTGTTCAACAATAGATACTAAGGGCCCCATGTACTAAGAGGCGGATGGAAAGTTTCTCAACTTGCGAAGGTGTCCACCCACCTTCACTACATACGGGCAGCGGATTTGTTCGAAGTGTGTAATGCCCGCCCCTTCATTCGTGCAACTGAAGGGGCTGTCAATCACAGAGAGCGAGTGAGCTTACTGATTTTCCCTCGCCACCTCAGATGTGGCGTAGGGTGTAAGAAGAAGGATAGGTACCCTTTGCAACCAATTTTTGTAAGAATACCCAGAGGCACTACAACATTTCCTTACATACATGATAAAGATGGTGACCTTGTAAGATTAGTTTAAATTTGTTGATTAGGTTGTATACTGTACACTGCTATCTGTTACCTTACCATTTAGAAAGGTGTCAGTTCAGACACTGAAACATCTGGAAATTGTTATTAGATTTTAACATGTCAGCAATAAAGGTTTTAAACTTTGCTAAGCATCTGGTGAGTGCTCTTCCTTTCTGATTAACCGTTTACTGTGTGTGTGTGTGTGTGTGTATATATATATACACATGTACACGGGCAATTTTTTGCAGTACAGAAGTTCCACCCCTTGCTCTCCCTCTATCCCCCCTCTCTTTTGCTCTCTCGCTCTCCCCCCTCTATTCTGCTCTCTCCCCCCATCTCTTTTGCTCTCTCTCTCCCCCTCTCTTTTGCGCTCTCCGTTGTGGTCTCTCTCCCCCTCTCTTTTGCTGTCACTCTCCTTCTCTTTTGCTCACTCTCCCCTCTCTCCCCCCTCTTTTGCTGTCTCTCTCCCCTCTCTTTTGCACTTTTTCCCCTCTCTTTTGCTCTCTCTCTCCCCTTTCTCCCTCTCTCTCCCCTCTCTTTTGTTCTCCCTCTCCCCTCTCTTTTGCTCTCTCCCCTTTCTTTTGCTCTCTCTCTCCCCTTTCTCCCCATCTCTTTTGCTGTATCTCTCCCTCTATTTTGCTCTCTCACCTCTTTTGTTCTCTCTCTCCCCCCCCCTCTCTTTTGCGCTTTCTTCCCCTCTCCCCCTCTCTTTTGCCCTCTCTCCCCCTCTCTTTTGCCCTCTCTAGCTCTCTCCCCCCTTTCTTTTGCTGTATATCTCTCCCTCTCTTTTGCTCTCTCCCCTCTCTTTTGTTCTCCCTCTCCCCCCTCTTTTGCTCTCTCCCCCTCTTTTTTGCTCTCTCTTCCCCTCTCTTTTGCTGTCTATCTTCCTCTCTTTGCTCTATCCCCCCTCTTTTGCTCTCTCTCTCCCCCTTTTGCTCTCTCTCTCCCCCCTCTTTTGCGCTCTCTCTCCCCTCTCTTTTGCGCTCTCTCTCCCCCCTCTCTTTTGCGCTCTCTCTCTCTCCACCTCTCTTTTTCCCTCTCTCTCCACCTCTCTTTTGCTCTCTCTCTCTCCCTCCCCCCTTTCTTTTGCGCTCTCCCCCCTCTCTTTTGCTCTCTCCCCCCTCTCTTTTGCTTTTTCACGCATGGTCCCGCCCATGTCACGCCCCCTCACACCCGGTCGGCCCCAGATGCCAGTTCAGTCTGAGACTCTGTTGAAGGCCAGGTGTGTTTGTCCTCGTGCAGTCTCTACTGCGCTTGACAGCTTCGGACAAACACACTTGGCCTTTTATATTATACGAGATACATACATTATAGGAGATACATACATACATACATACATATACACACGGGTGGGGTCAGCACTCTTGGGCCGGACTGGGTACACATACTATGACCCTGTAACATGCACAGTCCTGGGTGCAAAACAGCACTCTCAGGAAGCTGCACTTTCACCAGAGTCACAGGCAGTTAACCCAAGACAGGCCTGGGTGCAAGGCCCAAACAGGGAAAATTGCAAAAAAATAATACATTATTATAGCACACAGAGAAAGTCCAGCACTCACTCACAAGCTCTCAACTAAGATAAAAAGCAGCAATGGAAGAGTTAGTTACTGCATCTGGCCTAATGGGAAAAGCCCAGGTACCTCGTCAAGGTCTCTTCCAAAAACCTGGGTCCCTAAACAGTCACACAATGCAGGCTCAGAATTAAACAACTGTGAAAAAAATGGAGGGTGCACAGGATTATGTAATCTCCCCAAACATATACAAAACACGGGTGGGGTCATCACTCTCAGGCCGGATCGGGTACACATCCTATAACCCTGTAACATGCACAGCCCTGGGTGCAAAACAGCACTCTCAGGAGGCTGCACTGTCACCAGAGTAACAGGCAGTTAACCCCAGACAAGCCTGGGTGCAAGGGCCAAACAGGGAAAATTTCAAAAAAAGTAAAAATTTATGCTTACCTGATAAATTAATTTCTTCTATGGTACGACGAGTCCACGGATTCATCCTTTACTTGTGGGATATTATCCTCCTGCTAACAGGAAGTGGCAAAGAGCACCACAGCAGAGCTGTCTATATAGCTCCTCCCTTAGCTCCACCCCCCAGTCATTCGACCGAAGGTACAGGAAGAAAAAGGAGAAACTACAAGGTGCAGAGGTGACTAAAGTTTAAAATAAAAAAATATAATCTGTCTTAAAATGACAGGGCGGGCCGTGGACTCATCGTACCATAGAAGAAATTAATTTATCAGGTAAGCATAAATTTACTTTTCTTCTATAAGGTACGACGAGCCCACAGATTCATCCTTTACTTGTGGGATACAATACCAAAGCTACAGGACACGGATGAACGGGAGGGACAAGACAGATGGTTAAACAGAAGGCACCACTGCTTGAAGAACTTTTCTCCCAAAAATAGCCTCCGAAGAAGCAAAAGTATCAAATTTGTAAAATTTGGAAAAGGTATGAAGCGAAGACCAAGTCGCAGCCTTACAAATCTTTGGTTGCTTACAAGTAAAAAAGCACGAACCACATCCAAGCTGTGCAACAGACGCTCCTTCTTAGAGGAAGGATTAGGACACAGAGAAGGAACAACAATTTCCTGATTGATATTCCTATTAGTAACAACCTTAGGAAGGAATCCAGGTTTGGCACGCAAAACCACCTTATCAGCATGGAAAACAAGATAAGGCGAGTCGCATTGCAATGCAGTTAATTCAGAAACTCTTCGAAGAGATAGCAACTAAAAACAGAACTTTCCAAGAAAGAAGCTTAATATCTATGGAATGCATAGGTTCAAACGGAACCCCTTGAAGAACTTTAAGAACTAAATTCAAACTCCATGGCGGAGCAACAGGTTTAAACACAGGCTTGATTCTAACTAAAGCCTGACAGAACGACTGAACGTCTGGAACATCTGCCAGACGCTTGTGCAGTAGAATTGATAAGGCAGATATCTGTCCTTTAAGGAACTAGCTGATAGCCCCGTCTCCAATCCTTCTTGGAGAAAGGACAAAATCCTAGGAATCCTGATCTTACTCCATGAGTAGCCTTTGTATTCGCACCAATAAAGATATTTACGCAATATCTTATGATAAATTTTCCTAGTGACAGGCTTTCGAGCCTCAATCAAGGTATCTATGACCGACTCGGAGAAACCCCGCTTGGATAAAATCAAGCGTTCAATCTCCAAGCAGTCAGCTGCAGAGAAACTAGATTTGGATGCTGGAACGGACCTTGAATCAGAAGGTCCTGTCTCAGTGGCAGAGTCCATGGTGGAAGAGATGACATGTCCACCAGGTCTACATACCAAGTCCTGCGTGGCCACGCAGGTGCTATCAAAATCACTGAAGCTCTCTCCTGTTTGATTCTGGCAATCAAACGAGGAAGGAGAGGAAATGGTGGAAACACATAAGCCAGGTTGAACGATAGAGCATCTATCAGTACTGCCTGAGGATCCCTTGACCTGGACCCGTAACAAGGAAGTTTGGCGTTCTGACGAGATGCCATCAGATCCAATTCTGGTGTGCCCCATTGCTGAATCAATTGTGCAAACACCTCCGGATGGAGTTCCCACTCCCCCGGATGAAAAAAGTCTGACGACTTAGAAAATCCGCTTCCCAGTTCTCCACTCCTGGGATATAGATTGCTGATAGATGGCAAGAGTGAGTCTCTGCCCATCAAATTATTTTGGTAACCTTTATCATCGCTAGAGAACTCTTTGTTCCCCCCTGATGATTGATATATGCTACAGTCGTGATATTGTCCGACTGGAATCTTATGAATCTGGCCAAAGCCAGCTGAGGCCACGCCAGAAGCGCGTTGAATATTGCTCTCAGTTTTAGAATATTTATCGGGAGGAGAGCCTCCTCCTGAGTCCACAAACCCTGTGCTTTCAGGGAATTCCAGACTGCACCCCAGCCCAATAGGCTCGCGTCCGTCGTCACTATGACCCATACTGGCCTGCGGAAACACATTCCCTGGGACAGATGATCCTGTAACAACCACCAAAGAAGAGGAGTCTCTGGTCTCTTGATCCAGATTAATCTGAGGAGATAAATCTGCATAGTCCCCATTCCACTGTTTGAGCATGCATAGTTGCAGTGGTCTGAGATGCAAGCGAGGAAACGGAACTATGTCCATTGCCACTACCATTAGTCCGATTACCTCCATACACTGAGCCACTGACGGCCGAGGAATGGAATGAAGAGCTCGGCAGATGGTTAAAATCTTTGATTTCCTGATCTCCGTCAGAAAAATCTTCATGTCCACCGAATCTATCAGAGTTCCCAAGAATGGAACTCTTGTGAAAATTCTGGGAGCTGTGGCCAACCCGAAGGGAAGAGCCACAAACTGGTAACGCTTGTCCAGAAAGGCGAACCTGAGGAACTGGTGAAGATCTTTGTGGATAGGGATGTGTAGATACGCATCCTTTAAGTCCACGGTGGTCATATATTGACGCTCCTGGATCACTGGTAAAATAGTCTGATTGGTCTCCATCTTGAAGGAATTTGTTTAGGATCTTGAGATCTAAAATTGGTCTGAAGGTTCCCTCTTTTTTGGGATCCACAAACAGATTGGAGTAGAACCCCTGCCCCTGTTCTGTTTTCGGAACTGGGCAGATCACTCCCATGTTATATAGGTCTTCTGCACAGTGTAAGAACGCCTCTCTTTTTGTCTGGTTACAGACAACTGAGAAAGATGGAATCTTCCCCTTGGAGGAGAATCTTTGAAATCTAGAAGATACCCCTGGGTCACGATTTCTAAAGCCCAGTAGTCCTGAACGTCTCTTGCCCAAGCCCGAGCAAAGAGAGAAAGTTTGCCCCCTACTAGATCCGGTCCCGGATCGGGGGCTACCCCTTCATGCTGTCTTGGTGGCAGCAGCGGGCTTCTTGGCCTGTTTACCCTTGTTCCAAGTCTGGTTAGGTCTCCAGACTGACAGATTGAGCAAAATTCCCCTCTTGCTTTGCAGCAGGGGAAAAGGTAGAGGGACCACCTTTGAAGTTTCGAAAGGAACGAAAATCATTTTGTTTGGTCCTAATCTTATTTGTCTTATCCTGAGGAAGGGCATGGCCTTTCCCTCCAGTGATGTCTGAAATGATCTCTTTCAGTTCAGGCCCGAATAGGGTCTTACCCTTGAAAGGGATGGCTAAAAGCTTAGATTTTGATGAAACATCAGCAGACCAGGACTTAAGCCATAACGCTCTACGCGCTAAAATGGCAAAACCTGAATTCTTTGCTGCTAATTTAGCCAGTTGAAAAGCAGCATCTGTAATGAAAGAATTAGCTAGCTTGAGAGCCCTAATTCTATCTAGAATATCATCTAATGGGGTCTCAACCTAAAGAGCCTCCTCCAGAGCCTCGAACCAAAAAGCAGCTGCAGTAGTTACAGGAACAATGCACGCTATAGGTTGGAGAATAAAACCCTGATGAACAAATATTTTCTTTAGCAGACCCTCTATTTTTTTTTATCCATAGGATCTTTGAAAGCACAACTGTCCTGAATAGGTATAGTTGTACGCTTAGCCAGGGTAGAAATAGCTCCCTCCACCTTAGGGACCGTCTGCCACAAGTCCCGCATGGTGTCTGATATGGGAAACATTTTCTTAAAAGTAGGAGGGGAAGCGAACGGAATACCTGGTCTATCCCACTCCTTAGTAACAATGTCCGAAATCCTCTTAGGGACCTGAAAAACATCAGTGTAGGCAGGAACCTCTAGGAATCTGTCCATTTTACACAATTTGTCTGGATCTACAATAGGGTCACAATCATCCAGAGCCGCTAAAATCTCCCTGAGCAATAAGTGGAGGTGTTCTAGTTTAAATTTATTAGCCGTCATACCCGAGTCTGAGGGAACATCTTTCCTGAATCAGAAATCTCTCCCTCAGACCGCAAATCCCTCACCGCCAACTCAGAACATTGTGAGGGTACATTGGATATGGCTAATAAAGCGTCAGAGGGCATTTGTTCTCACACCAGACCTACTGCGCTTCCCCTGCAACCCAGGCAGCTTACATAAAACCTCTGTGAGGGTAGTATTCATAACTGCAGCCATATCTTGCAGGGTGAAAGAATTAGATGCACTAGAAGTACTTGGCGTCGCTTGTGCGGGCGTTAATGGTTGTGACACTTGGGGAGAATTAGATGGCATAATCTGATTCCCTTCTGACTGAGAACCATCCTGCGACATACTTTTAGTAGCTAAAATATGTTCTTTGCAATTTATTGACCTTTCAGTGCATGAGGGACACATTCTAAGTGGGGGTTCCACAATGGCTTCTAAACATATTGAACAATGACTTTCTTCAATGTCAGACATGTTGAACAGGCTAGTAATGACTACAAACAAGCATGAAAACACTTTATTTAGTGAAAAAAATAATCTTTAAAAACGGTACTGCGCCTTTAAGAGAAAAAAAGCATACACGTTATGCAAAACTGCTTTAAAATGCACCAAATTTTTCAAATTTTTGCAAGCAGACTCAATATGTGTAGTTAAATTTGCCCCACAAGGAAATTTAACATTTAACCCCTTAATGTGCAAACCGGATTGAAATTATGCCTAAATCCGGAAAAAACATCCCCAGCATCTTGCCACAGCTCTGCTGTGGCGCCTACCTGCCTTCAGGGATAGTAAATATGGGGTTAAAGCTTCGATTTGGCCCAAAACATCCACAAGGGCCCTCAGGAGTTGGAGCTTGCTGCGTGAAAAAAACTGTGCATCTGAGGCGCGAAGATAGGCCCCGCCCATCTCACTCGATGTCTTTACAGCCTCAAAGAACCGCACCAGAGCGGTCTTAAACTAGCCATGTGGGTTCTGAGACCCAAAAAATAAGCCAAGTGTACCCTCAATAAAGTTGCCCAAAAATCGTTATTGCCCACAAAACGTTAACAGCACTCCCCGTTCATAAAACGTTTGCCCACAAACATTCAAAACTCGGTGTCAACCATCTTTGTAATTAGCCCCTTATGCAAGCTTAGTAATGCCTTTCTATAGCTCTTATGATTACTGCTTACCCTTACCCTCATGGGGATACTGTCAGCCTTTCTGAAATACACAGTCACTCCAGAAAAAATGACTGAACATACCTCACTGCTATATAGCATGAAAACGTTCCTCACACTGAAGTTTCCTGCACCCCTCAGCCTCTGTGGGAACTGTACTGGATCTTAGTTACAAATGCTAAGATCATCATCTTCCAGGCAGAAGTCTTCATCCATCTGCTGCCTGAGAGTAAATAGTACACACCGGTACCATTTAAAACAAAAAACTCTTGCTTGAAGAAATTAAAAACTAATATTTTATCACCTCTTTCACTTTACCCTTCCTAGTACTTTTTAGAGTAGGCAAAGAGAATGACTGGGGGTGGAGCTAAGGGAGGAGCTATATAGACAGCTCTGCTGTGGTGCACTTTGACACTTCCTGTTAGTAGGAGGATAATATCCCACAAGTAAAGGATGAATTCGTGGACTCGTCGTACCTTATAGAAGAAAATAATACATTAATATAGCACACAGAGAAAGTCCAGCAATCACTCACAAGCTCTCAACTAAGATAAAAAGCAGCAATGGAAGAGTTAGTTACCGCATCTGGCCAAATTGGAAAAGCCCAGGTACCTCGTCAAGGTCTCTTCCAAAAACCTGGGTCCCTAAACAGCCACACAATGCAGGCTCACAATTAAACAACTGTGAAAAAATGGAGGGTGCACAGGTTTATGTAATCTCCCCAAACATATACAAAACACGGGTGGGGTCAGCACTATCAGGCCAGACCGGGTACACATCCTATGACCCTGAAACATGCACAGCCCTGGGTGCAAAACAGCACTCTCAGGAAACTGCCCTCTCTCTCCCCTCCCTCTCTATCTCCCCTCTTTTGCTCTCTCCCCACTCTCTTTTGCTCTCTCTCTCCACTTTCTCTCCCTCTCTTTTGCTCTCTCCCCTCTCTTTTGTTCTCCCTCTCCCCCCTCTCTTTTGCGCTCTCACCCTCTTTTGCTCTCTTACTCTCCCCTCTTCCTTTTGATCTCTCTCCACCTCTCTTTTGCTCTCTCTCTCCACCTCTCTTTTGCTCTCTCTCTCCCCCCTTTCTTTTGCTCTCTCTCCCCTCTTTTGCTCTCTCTCCCCTCTCTTTTGCTCTCTCCCCTCTCTTTTGCTCTCTCTCCCCTCTCTTTTGCTCTCTCTCCCCTCTCTTTTGCTCTCTCTCCCCTCTCTTTTGCTCTCTCTCCCCTCTCTTTTGCTCTCTCTCCCCTCTCTTTTGCTCTCTCTCCCCTCTCTTTTGCTCTCTCTCCCCTCTCTTTTGCTCTCTCTCCCCTCTCTTTTGCTCTCTCTCCCCTCTCTTTTGCTCTCTCTCCCTCTCTTTGCTCTCTCTCCCCTCTCTTTTGCTCTCTCTCCCCTCTCTTTTGCTCTCTCTCCCCTCTCTTTTGCTCTCTCTCCCCTCTCTTTTGCTCTCTCTCCCCTCTCTTTTGCTCTCTCTCCCCTCTCTTTTGCTCTCTCTCCCCTCTCTTTTGCTCTCTCTCCCCTCTCTTTTGCTCTCTCTCCCCTCTCTTTTGCTCTCTCTCCCCTCTCTTTTGCTCTCTCTCACTTCCTCCTCTCTTTTGCGCTCTCCCCCTTTCTTTTGATTCCTAAATGAATCAAATGTTTATCGCTCCTCCGCTTGCTCAGCGGTTATTGGTAATCAAGGGGTAATAAAATAAATAAATAAAATTCACAGTGACTAATAGAATACAATTTTCCAATAAAGTGATGATCCTAAAAAATACAAAAATTCAAATACAAAATTCCAAACCTAAAAATAAAAAATAATAAAAAGTCCTAAATAAAGTCAGTGAAAGTCAGTATAAATCCAATTGCTGATGTCCCTCGATAGGGTCCAAAGTGGCTGATAATCCTAGGGGTATGATGATCCAATGTCCTAATCAGTACAAACAATTCCTAGAAAAATTCTTTCTTCTTCTTAGGAATTGTTTGTACTGATTAGGACATTGGATCATCATACCCCTAGGATTATCAGCCACTTTGGACCCTATCGAGGGACATCAGCAATTGGATTTATACTGACTTTCACTGACTTTATTTAAGACTTTTTATTATTATTTTTAGGTTTGGAATTTTGTATTTGAATATTTGAATTTTTGTATTTTTTAGGATCATCACTTTATTGGAAAATTGTATTCTATTAGTCACTGTGAATTTTATTTATTTATTTTATTACCCCTTGTTTACCAATAACCGCTGAGCAAGCGGAGGAGCGATACACATTTGATTAATTTAGGAATCACTCTATATCCAATTTGAAAAGCGGAAGGTACTTTTGTTAGCATATGATTGTCACATACCTATTTATTTTTGAGTCTGATTAATTCTAAAGCTTTTGCTGTGAGTATTATTAGAATATTTTTTATTTTTTTTCAGAACATACCGGTATTGTTCTATTTAGGATAGAATCACTTTTGTATTTTTTGCACAATTTGTAGCACTTATTTCCATAATAAGTTCCTTTGTTTCATTCACTGATTTTTTGAATATTGAAATTATTCACTGTGTTGTATTATATCATATTTTTTATATCTTATCTTAATTTTTAATTTTTATTGTTTGAATATTCAGTCAACTGGATATTCTGTGATCCCAATTGCACCTTTTACTGCCAACATAATTTAGTGTTCCTATTAGTAGTCTGTAGGAAACTTAGAAGCTACCTTGACTTCAAATAACTTTTTGGGGTTTTAGAATTTATTACCTATTATTAGTCTATGGCTCCTTAGGGATTGATACCACCTATTGAGATTAAGTAGTCCAATCTTGTAATTTGTAGCTACATGCCCAGATTTTATATTGTATCGACATCTTTTTAGATTGTATTTTTTATTGTATTTTTTATATTGTGTTATTGCATTAAATGTGATGGGTTTGATCGTTTGACAACCCCTACTGGTTGTTATAGATGTATTTTAATAAATACTATTTTAATTAATACCATTTTAACAGATATTTATTGTATACAATATCTGTAAGTTGGTCTTCCTGATTACCATTTGATCATAGATTTAAAAATTAGCCCTGTGATATACCTTAGCCTTTTTTTGGCGCTCCTATATATATCAAACTGTCACAATTTATCAGATCTGATAGGGGATCTTCTTTATAGTGTAGCAGGTATATTAACATTATCTTCTTAGGCGCTGGAAACTTCATTTCTGTTGTTAAATAGTCTTCATCTAAGCGGGCAGAAGTCTTCATCCAGACGGCATCTTCTATCTTCATCCATCCGGTGGGGAGCGGTTCCATCTTCAAGACATCGGGCGCGGAGCATCCTCTTCTTCTGATGGTCAACGTAGAATGAAGTTTCCCTTTAAGGTACGTCATCCAAGATGGCGTCCCTTACATTCCGATTTGCTGATAGAATTCCATTTATAACATATATAGTACAATTTTTATAGTCCATCTATAATCAACACTTTTAGTCATCTATAAGAGAACGTTAAAACCTATCCAAACATTATTAAACCTATGATATAATCTATATAAAAAAATGCATGTCACAATGTAAATCAAAGTGTCTAATATGTATATCCACTTCGACTTGCGTTGTAAACAAAAGCTTTGCTCTATCACCCCCTCTAAGGGGTTTAGGTACATGATCAATGATTATATAATTTAGGGGGCGGGGTCTAGCCACGCAGGACGATGGCAGCAAGTTTCTAGAGCTCCTAGGCCCCATGGCAGGCAAAGTGTAACAAATAAGGGTTGAAGCTCCCCATCCATCTTTATTATCCTATATAAACAGATGAAGATCAAGTAAAGATCAATCGGCATGTGAAAATTTAAAAAAAAAAAAAAAAGGAGAAATAAGAACTCAAACCACTAAGAGGTGAACGGCAAAGGCTGCAACTAAAGCACAATCCGCCTGAAGACCGCAATTTGTTCTGTCAGTGGAACGGTAACTTAGAACATAGTTTCGACTATCAGAGTAACTGCTGCAAGTGCATCGGTCAGGCCCTTCTTACAGAGAGAGCAGGTTGTCGGAACCTAATGCTGCAGAATACCCGATCCCTCTGCTACACACGTCGGTGGAGATAAGGTAAGAGGTCTAGACCGGTGGCCCCTCACACTTACCAAAACAAAGACCCGGCTGCACGCTCCGGCATGACACACAGACCTTAGATGTTTATGAGCAGCGCTCCAGTAACTTTTAATTACTGAAGACGTAACAGCGGCCATTTTAAATCAGGATTAAGCCTAAGAATACCTTAACTGCGTCACCTGTAACACACACACACAACAAAAAGGAGACCGGAGT
Source organism: Bombina bombina (assembly GCF_027579735.1). NCBI lineage: Eukaryota > Metazoa > Chordata > Amphibia > Anura > Bombinatoridae > Bombina > Bombina bombina. The sequence goes on along the minus strand of NC_069503.1, from coordinate 710,554,470 downwards.
TTTGGGACATTAGGCTGAATACCGAATGCTGAGAGCTGCTCGATAGAGGAGATATTGAGCCGAACAGCTCATCTAAACTACTGCATAAAAGGGCAACACGGCACTGACACACTTGAGGGCTGTATGATTAAGGCTCTGGGTAGCCACAGGTCTATATAAAACACATTTTATAGTAGGAAAATCGACCTCCCTACTCTGCTGCAGCTTAAAATAAAAAATAAAGCACAAGATATCACAGTTAGTGAGTTAAGACATGACAAGCAAGGCATCATCTAAAGGGGATAAAGGAACTAGATCCAGGACTCTGGGGCAATATTTGAAACCAATGGAACCACAGGATCTTCTGCCAATTAACCCCTCCAACTGTGGAGGATCACAAACTGACAGTACAGCATCAATTCAGAGTGAATTGCCCTCTAACTATGGTATAAAAAGTGACCTTAACTTTCTTACTACAAAGGAAGACATGAAAATGTTTATGCACGAAGTTAGATCCCTATATAAGGATCTTCATAAGGATATCACAGCAGTATCGTATAGAGTGACAACTATAGAAGAAGAACAGGCTACTGTCAGCATTAACATTAATCAACTTACAAACAAAATACAAGCCCAGGAAGACATAATACAGTCTCTGAATAACAAAATTGAAGATCTTGATAACCGCGGTCACCGCAATAATCTGGTAATATAAGAGGAGTCCCAGAGTCCATATCTACATCAGCACTGGGAGGATATTTACAAGATCTGTTTCGGACAATTAAATGTAAACCTAACTCCCTGAGATCCCCATTGAAAGGGCCCACAGGGCTTTGAGGGCCAGACCACCTCCAAAGGCCCCACCACGGGACATCATACTTAAAGGGACACTGTACCCAAAACTTTTCTTTTATGATTCAGATTGAGCATGAAATTTTAAGCAACTTTCTAATTTACTCCTATTATCAAATTTTCTTCATTCTCTTGGTATCTTTATTTGAAATGCAAGAATGTAAGTTTAAATGCCGGCCCATTTTTGGTGAACAACCTGGGTTGTCCTTGCCGATTGGTGGATAAATTCATCCACCAATAAAAAAGTGCTGTCCAGAGTACTGAAACCGAAAAAAGCTTAGATGCCTTCTTTTTCAAATAATGATAGCAAGAGAATGAAGAAAAATTGATAATAGGAGTAAATTAGAAAGTTGCTTAAAATTGCATGCGCTTTCTGAATTACAAAAGAAAAAAATTGGGTACAGTGTCCCTTTAAGCTATTGAACTTTCAAGTTAAAGAAGAAATTTTGAATAACGCAAGAGCTAAAACAACCCCTCCAACATGCAAGGATACCGCTACAGATCTTTAGTGACATCAGCCCAACTACACTACAAAAAAGAAGGGCCCTGTCGCATATCACATCTATCTTGCAAACCAACAAAATACCATATCGCTGGGGGTTCCCGGTATCCATAATTGCTTCCAAAGACAACAAGATTACAATCTACCGTAATGAAAATGACCTGGAACAGTTCTGCCAAACACTCTCCATCAACATCCCTGCTAGGTTAGAATTAGCAAGAAAAGGCACATTTCATGATTAAAGCCTCCATTTATACTAAGTATACTCATAGTTTTGTTGCATTGTATAGATATCTCATTGACAGTTTGGATAGTTTGTATTTCCTGCCTTATTGTGGTTATACATAAAATGATAATGCTGATTAGCTACAAAATATATATATATATATATATATATATACACACACATACATACACACACACACATATATACAGGTGGCCCTCGTTTTACAACGGTTCAATTTATATATATATATATACACACACACACATATATATATATATATATATAAAGGAGGGAGGGGGAGCAAAAAATTCTATTAAACTTTGTGATACCTTTAATACGACAGAGTATTGTCACTTGGAACAAGATAATTTCTTATTATCTATGGTATTTAGACAATTATAAAGCTTCATAATACCACTGTAAATGTTAAGTTACAAGTTGATTTATGGCAATCTTAAATCACTGTGTTATAATGTATTAGTTTAATAGTATTTGATTCCCTTCCTCCACTGGATGGAGGGCATCCTTCCCAAATACTTAGTTATGTTACAAAATATATTGCACGTCTCTGCAATTGGGACACATCCCCAGTACTACATTTTCCTTCTCAGGTACCTTATACCTGATTCTTATTTCGAGTCTACTTATCTTCTCTTAGCTACTTCTTCTACCATCTCTCCCCGTATCTTCTCTATCCTATACCCTCCCCCGCCTCTCTATCCTTCCCAAATTCCCCCATACCTGTCCCATAAGATATTATTGCTGTTGGTGTCCTGTAGTCCCACCTACATCTCCATACATTGGACATTCTAACCAAAAATGTCTCACACAACAAACATGCCTTCCCTGTTGCACAATGCAAACAAAAACTCAGATCACACTATCACTTTAATGACACTGAATGTCAAAGGACTTAACAGTCCAGGCAAACGGTCAATTGCAACGAAAGAACTATCTAGAAACAATCACTCCATTGTTTTCATTCAGAAAACACACTACCAGAGAGGAAAGGAACCAAAATGGTCCAATCTCAAATACCCAAACATGTTCTTTGCATCTAACTCTAAAAAAAAGAATGGAGTTGGGATCTTACTTCACAAATCAATACCTTTACAAACAACATCAGTGATCAGGGATCCAGAGGGCAGGTACATATTAATAGTGTGTCTATTGTATGGAGGGCCTATAAACGCTCCTGAATGTATATTTTCCAAATACGGAGCAACACCGTTTCATCAAGAAAGTATCACAATTAATATTAGACAACCGAAAAGGAATGCTTCTACTGGGAAGTGATTTTAATCTCCCGTTTGACCCCCAATGGGACACATCAAATAATACCTAAATCCACCTAATCAACCTTAAAATCGGCTAAAAACACACTAACAGATATTAACCTACATGATATTTGGCGTACTCTAAATCTCACAGCCAAAGACTATACCTACTATTCAACCATTCACAAAAAATATTCGCGCATCGATTACCTATTTACAGACTCAATAGGTCTGACTAAGATAGTTAAATGTGAAATAGGTACGATCTCATGGACTGATCATGCTCCAGTCGTTTGTACACTGCTGTGGCCCGAGACACCCCTTACAAACTTTATTTGGCGTATAGATGACCACCTTTTGACAGACCCGTTAATTACCGAAAAAGTGGGAAAACTAATTTCAGAATATTTCACACACAACCCAGACTCAGATACATCTAGCTCTACAACATGGGAGGCCCATAAGTGTGTCATCAGGGGAGAGTTGATAAAAATAAGAGCAAGAAAACTAATAGAGAGACGGGCCAAACATGAACCATGAACACCTACATTCTACAATACAGCAGTTAGAATGCACACATAAAAAGGAACCACATAACTTGACAATCTTCACAGAGCTTACACAAACCCTAATAATACAAATCCTACATACACTCATTGATAGGAGAGAATTCCACTCTGATAAAAGATAGTAAAGGAATAGCAAAAGAATTTAGGCAATACTACCACGACTTATATAATCTAAAAAACACACAGTCCGTGTCTACAACATCACAGTCCCAAGATAAACAAACAAGAATTACAGATTACTTTACAAATCTTCCTCTTATTAGGCTTAGTGAAGATGAGAGATCAGCCTTAGACTACCCTATAACTGAACAAGAAATAGGACTGGCAATTAAAGACCTTCCTTCTGGAAAAAGCCCAGGCCTTGACGGGTTCTCTACTAAATATTATAAAGTTTACAAAACTATACTTATACCACACCTTCTCTCCCTGTTTAATGACTTGACTTCTACTAAAACACTACCACCTAGAATGTAAGAGGCGCACATTTCGGTGCTACCTAAACCAGGAAAATCCCATGACAGACCCAGTAATTTTAGACCAATTTCACTTTTAAAATTTTAGCTAAAATATTAGTCACCAGACTCAATAAATATCTACCCAGACTCATTTCTATGGACCAAGTCGGCTTTGTGCCAGGTAGGGAAGCTAAAGATAATACTATTAGAATACATTGCATCATAGATTATGTGAACCGCCATAATTATCCACTGACCCTATTTGCATCCGACGCAGAGAAGGCCTTTGATAGGGTGGATTGGTCTTTTCTAAGAGAAACCATAACTAATAAATAATTGTAAATAGGCTTACAAGTAGAGGTAGGTAACTTAAATCTGTGAAGGAAATTTTCCACTATTGCCCTAACTGAATCAAAGCTAAGTAGTTTTACTTTAGAAAAAAATGTTTCATCATTCACACACTAAACTTTATTAAATCAAAATTTAACCACACATACATTTAGCAGAAGCTAAAGATTAAAAACACTGCACCTAAGTTGAACTAAGATTTTTTAAATTTTAATCTGAAATCAGTATCACTGGTATCAAGCAGCAAAGATTATAGTAGTAAGCTAAGCCCTTACAATCCGAGGGCTATTTTAAATTTTAACTTTTAACAATCTATTAAAGCTGCATTTTAACCGGATCAACTTAAGGTGAGCAAATTAAAAAGAAGGGGAAAGACAGAGCTTATCCCCAAGACCCCTGACGTACGTTTCACAAAAAACGCTTCCTCAGAGGGGTGTGGAGCTGCTGCAAAATGCTCTATTTATGAGTCATTAAGACTCTCCTCCGGTGTTGGAGTGGATGTCCCTTAATTGCCAGAGTTACATTTTCATTGGCTCATACAAATGTCAGTCACAGAAGTAACTGGTGATAGGGTACATAGAAGGATCGGAATTCAAAACGTCACGCTGCGTCTAAGAATGGGCGTTGTTGTTTACATTGACATTTATTGAACAAATCTCATTGGAGGATTGATCCACCATATGTTATGCTGATGTCTGTCGTTGCTTGACTGACATGTCAATGCGAGGTATACCGCAGTAACTTAACAAGTTAGATCGATTGCCATAAATAGATAGATCATGTTAATATATCCCTTGCATATAAACAAACATTGCACTTAGGGAATACGTTTAGTGAAATTGCTGTCCGGGATAATCATATCTGGATACGGGAGGTAGTGCATATAAATGCATATAAATGAAAATCGGCATATCATATCTCCCATTAGATATTACTAGACAGTATGCAGTATGCAGCAGTAGTTATTATTGATGTGATGAATCAGCTCATTAGCGTTTATTCCGTGTTTACAAGTGCACATAACATTAGTGTTATGTCTGGAGTGGGCGTGTTTGTTTATATTCACTTCTGTAGTAACGATCTTATTGGCTGATCACTTATAACATATGTTAACACTCGAATCTAGAACATGGAGTAGTTATTGACAGATCTAAGCGTGTATTATGATCTATAAGATTAGATTTTGTCATTAGTCCGCTGTTGGCTTATGTGAGTGATATATAGGAATAAGATATATCTACACGAAAACCAATTACTTAGTCTAATCTGGGTGAACTGCTTATACTTTCAATTCCCATGTAAAATTCTAAAAAGAAGAGAAAGGTTACATAAAAGGCACCACTATTTGTTGGAGAATGACCAGATACCAGGGATGAATTATGGAAATGTTAATATTATTGTAGGCACAAATATGATATGATGCCTCTTATTGGAACATGTATATCCGAAATAGCCTTTAGTTCATATTAGTTACCTATTCGGTTAGTTCATATTAGTTACCTATTCGGTTATATTTTGCAAAGTGGAATAGTATACTTGGGTTTATTAAAGGTGAATAGTATACTTAATTATAATGAGATATTATTGTTCTCAGTAATACAAATACTAATTTTGTATATAATGTTCAGGTCAGATCACTTTATCATTACTGGGTGAAAAAATTATTATAAACAAAAATAGACGTGAAAATAAAAAATAAAAAATAAAAAATAAGTTGTGTGAGGAGTGCTGTAGTGTGTGAAAAGATAAAGTTTCATAATAAAGTTAACATAACAAGGGAGGGGAGAGACAAAGGTGAGACATGCCTAATCTAGTGAGTATATATTCACTAGATGAAATCTACTTATCCAAAATGTATAGACTAACAAGTGTACCATATGTGAATGAGTAAACAAGTCGATTGTAACACTAAATGAATTAAACTTATACGAGGTGTACAGGGTGACATGTGTACCTTTCTGTGGATTAAATAGGCGAGTTGAAGTGTAGTACCCTTAACCTAGACATTAGGGTAGTGTGGTGATTGTTAGATCATTATAAGTGAAATCTGGAATAAGCCAGAAAAATTTTTTTTAAAAACGTGATAAGATACAACAGTGATGAGAAGTGATACCCCATTTCATTTATAAATATACAATAACATACAATACAATAACAATGCACTACCTCCCGTATCCAGATATGATTATCCCGGACAGCAATTTCACTAAACGTATTCCCTAAGTGCAATGTTTGTTTATATGCAAGGGATATATTAACATGATCTATCTATTTATGGCAATCGATCTAACTTGTTAAGTTACTGCGGTATACCTCGCATTGACATGTCAGTCAAGCAACGACAGACATCAGCATAACATATGGTGGATCAATCCTCCAATGAGATTTGTTCAATAAATGTCAATGTAAACAACAACGCCCATTCTTAGACGCAGCGTGACGTTTTGAATTCCGATCCTTCTATGTACCCTATCACCAGTTACTTCTGTGACTGACATTTGTATGAGCCAATGAAAATGTAACTCTGGCAATTAAGGGACATCCACTCCAACACCGGAGGAGAGTCTTAATGACTCATAAATAGAGCATTTTGCAGCAGCTCCACACCCCTCTGAGGAAGCGTTTTTTGTGAAACGTACGTCAGGGGTCTTGGGGATAAGCTCTGTCTTTCCCCTTCTTTTTAATTTGCTCACCTTAAGTTGATCCGGTTAAAATGCAGCTTTAATAGATTGTTAAAAGTTAAAATTTAAAATAGCCCTCGGATTGTAAGGGCTTAGCTTACTACTATAATCTTTGCTGCTTGATACCAGTGATACTGATTTCAGATTAAAATTTAAAAAATCTTAGTTCAACTTAGGTGCAGTGTTTTTAATCTTTAGCTTCTGCTAAATGTATGTGTGGTTAAATTTTGATTTAATAAAGTTTAGTGTGTGAATGATGAAACATTTTTTTCTAAAGTAAAACTACTTAGCTTTGATTCAGTTAGGGCAATAGTGGAAAATTTCCTTCACAGATTTAAGTTACCTACCTCTACTTGTAAGCCTATTTACAATTATTTATTAGTTGTGTTCTGTCCTTAACTTTAAATCTGTGGCAGGAGATCTCTGTGGTTAGGAGACTATAAAACTCAAATTGGGCTACCTGCCCTTAACCACTGAATCTCTTGTTATAATATATTTTGCCCTACCCCCACCCTCTCACTCTAAGAGAAACCATGTCTAACATGAATATGGGAGATAATTTTCTCCACATGGTTTTTCCCTGTATTCAGGCCCCAATGCTAAGGTAAAAGTGAACGGTACATTGTCGGAATCATTCTCTATTTCCAACGGAACTCGTCAGGGCTGCCCCCTATCCCCCTTGTTATTCCTCCTTTCGTTCGAAACCCTGGCCCAAAAAATTAGACTCAACACAAAGATTGAGGGTATACGAATAGTGGAGAGAGAACATAAATTGATGATGTATGCAGACGACATACTGTTTACCCTGACCAACACTGAATATTCCATACCAGAATTGTTAACGGAGTTACGGGGATACAGCCAAGTCTCTAATTTTCACTTAAATTTTACCAAATCAGAGCTACTTAATATTACCTCCCCTCCACACCTCATACACCAACTAGCTACAGATTATGGTCTAACGCTGGCCTCAGAGAAAATAAAGTACCTAGCAGTCTTTCTAACGGCCAAACCAAATTCTTTATTTAAACACAATTATTCACAGCTTAAGAAGGAGATCACTGATGATTTGTGTTCATTGAACTGCAAGCCACTTTTGTGGCTGGGTAGAGTGGGCATCATAAAGATTAACATCTTACCTAGGTTACTGTATCTGTTCCAGACTGTGCCAATTCCCCTACCCGACCAGTTCTTACGACAACTACAAAACATAGTTGACAATTTTATATGGGGAGGGGGGGAAAGTAGAGTACAAAGGCGGACTTTGTTCTTACCTAAATAGCGGGGTGGATTGGGAGTACGAAATCTGGCACTATATAGAAGAGCCATTTTGTTGCAGCAGATATTGGAATGGAGCCATAATACCAGTCAAAAGGCATGGGTCCAGCTAGACAATCATATACTTGAGAGGGGCAATTCGGCATCTCTTATGTGGGTTGAATCTAGAAAGCGCCCAGATACAATACACTACTACCCCAGCATATTTGAAACATTTAAAGAATGGGATAAGACCATAGCCACTAACCCGCATGTATCAACTAGAGTTGGCCCACTTCTTCCTATCAGAGAAAACACTGACTTACCGTTAGGTAACACAAGAACCACCCATAAGCCCCCATACAAACTGAAAGAGGGAACATTGTATTTTGCAATAGAGAATGGGACAATAGCTCCATTAGAGAAATTACAGCAGTGGGACGCGAAAACGTTCCCCTCGTGGTTAACTCGTATGCAATTAATACATTATATAGCTACACATAGACAAAAATCCGGAATGCAAAGAGATCTTACACCTTTTGAAAAACTGTGCACACAAGAAACTCCGCCTCGACATACTATTTCATTAATATATAAAATATTACTAATACCAAACAAGACAATATTGTCAAATTATGTGAGATCTTGGAACGTTGAACTAAATACCGAATTTGACACAAAAACATGGATTGAGTCATTTCAAATGGCTGCAATTGCTTCAGCATCTGCCACAACACAGGAAATGCATATTAAATTTATTAGCAGATGGTACTTAACACCATTCAGATTTCATAAATCCAACCCTCAAATTAGCTATAGATGCTGGAGAGCATGTGGACAGGTGGGCACGATACAGCATATATGGTGGGAGTGCCCTCATATAGCAGAGTTCTGGGAGCTATATTTAGATCTCTCTCATCTGTATTGGGTATTACCATTGAGCCTAACTTTTACTTTTTGATGTTCATAAAGATCCCGAAACTACAAAATAAGTTACACAAAACTATCCTCCTTATATTGCTAAACAGCGCTAAGAAATTAATTCCTAAGAGGTGGAAATCCAGTGCAATACCAACAATCCAAGAATGACACTCACAGACTACAGACATACTGCAATTAGAACGCTTACACTACTCAACAACAAACAACATACAATTTCATCAGGGGCTACTAGACCTGTGGAGCGGAGTTCAGTTGCAGTAGAACAGCTAAATTTTATATGGATTCAGTCAGCAAAACCGAATTGAGAATCATAAGCACCTTGAACCTCTCCCTTCCCCACTACCTTTCTTTCTCTTTCTTTCTTTCTTTCTTTCTTTCTATACTCTTTATATAATTGAACGTCAACATAGGAATGTATAATGATGTTTATGTTATTGATCTCATATATGGTATGATTCTTGCAATTGTTAATTGTGATGTGTGACAACCCTTATTTGAAAAATTTCAGTTAAACATCAAAGTATGTATCTTATATTGCATTTTTGTAAGATTCCTGTTGGTAGTTCTCTATTTTGTAAACTATTATCTTTCAATAAAAATCTTTTTGAAAAAAAAAAAATGATTATATATTTTAAATCTGAGACATTGGGGTCCATTTATTAATGTGCAGATGGACATGATCCGATATAGCGGATCATGTCCGCCGCACATCGATAAATGCCGACAGCATATGCTGTCGGCATTTATCATTGCAACAGCAGTTCTTGTGAACTGCTAGTGCAATACCACCTCCTGCAGATTCACGGCCAATCGGCCGCTAGCAGGGGGTGTCAATCAGTCTGATTGTATTTGATCGGGTGGATTGCTGTCCACCACCTCATGGATGAGAGGCAGTGAGTGCTGGGTACGAACAGCTAGAGAGCTGAAATTGCGGCCGTGGGGATGAATGAGGGTGATAGTGAAGTGAGGGGAGATTGGGGGGGAGATAGTGTTAGGGGGGTGCCATATGAGTGTCTCACTGAACTGAATGAAGGGAGACACAGGAGCACGCAGGGACGAAAGGATCCTGTACTAGTGGAAGCTTTTGGGAGACGTCAGAGAAGGAGGGGTCAGGCGGCCATTTCAAAACGGCCAGATGAGATCTAGTAAGTATTTTCTGCTAAAGTTTATTTAGATGAAAATTGGGCTACAGTTTGCTGTAAAGATTGTTAATTAACTAATCTAAATAAGTAACAGTAATTTTTGGGTTGACTGTCCCTTTAAAGTCTTAACTTAGATTAAGCCCTTAACAACCAGTGTTGTACCCTGTACAACGCTGGTCGTTATGCCCTGAAGGAACAGCGTCCTGGGCCTCTCTCTGCCGCGATCTCGCTAAGAGTTGCAATTTGTAAAGCAGCTTCAGCAGAAGCAAAAACATCAAACTTGTAAAATTTTGGAAAAAGTATGTAAGGAGAACAAGGCCTTACAAATCTGATCCATAGAGGCCTAATTTTTGAAGGCCCAAGAGGTAACCACTGCTCTCGTAGAATGAGCCATAATCCTCAGAGGAGGCTTATGTTCCTTCCGGGGACTTGCAGCAAAGACCTTCTCCAGTTCATCCTGGAGAACAGAATAAGTAGGTCCCCCACACCTTATGATAGATGCGATGAGCAACCAGTTTACGAGCTTGAATGAGAGTAAAAATAACTCTCAGAAAACCCTCTTTTGGCTAGGACTAAACGTTCAATCTGCACGCAGTCAGCCTCAGAGAATCTAGACATTGATGAACAAAGAGACCTTGGTCAGCAGATCCCTGTGACAAGGTCACTTCCATGGAAGAGATGATGACATCCCCCCTAGATCCGCAAACCATATCCTTCGCGGCCAAGACGGAGAAGTCAGTATCACTGATACCTGCTTGACTCAAGCCACTACACTAGGAAGTAGTGGTAACGGTCGGAAAGGATAAATTGGTTTGAACCTCCAAGGCACCGTTAATGCATCTGGTAGCTCCACCTGAGGATCCCTGTACCTTGACCCCTATCTGGGTAACTTGGTATTGAGACGTTATAAGATCTTCCTCTTGCAAATCTCTGCAAACACTCGGATGGAGAGACCATTCTTCCGGATGAAAGGATTGTCTGCTAAGGAAATCCGCTTCCCAGTTGTCCACACCCAGAATGTGGATCGCTGACAGCCAACAAATGCGGGCCCCCCCGAGAATCCAAGATACTTCCCTTAAAACTAGGGAGCTTTTCGTTTCCCCCAATGGTAGATGTAAGCCACCAAGTATATATTGTTTGTTTGGAATCTGATTAAATGGGATGAACCCAGCAGAGGTCAAGCCTTCAGAGCATTGTATATTGCCCAAAGATCCAAAATGAGATCAGGATGGAGCTTTACCTCCTGATACCAGAGGCCCTGTGCCTTCCTGGCATCCCAAACAGATTGCCATCCTAACAGACTTGCAACCATAGCCACAATCACCCAGGATGGTCTTGAGACAGACGTCCCTCAGGACAAGTGATCCGGACAAAACAACCAAGAGAGCAATTCTCCCGATTGGTTGTCCAGAAAAATCTGTTGAGACAGATCCGAATGATCGCCGTTCCACTAATTCAGCATGCGCAGTTGCAACAGTCTGAGGTGAAACCTGGCAAAGGAAATTATGTCTACGCTGGACACCATGAGACCAATCGCCTCCATACATCGAGCCACAGATGGCCTTAAGGAGATCTTGAGGGCAAGACATGTTGAAGCTAGCTTGCAACATTTCTGGTCTGTTAGAAATATTCTCATGTCTATGGAGACTATTATAGTACCCGAGAATTCTACTCTCGTACTTGATACAAGATAACTCTCTCTAGAAGAAGACAGAGGAGATATTCTGAATGGTCCACTCTTAGAAAAAATTCTTTAGCTAGACCAAACAGAAGGGCAACTAGGAACTAGAAGTGGTCCTTGAGGATTGGTACAAGAAGAAAGCATCCTTCAGATCTATCTTGGTCATGAAGTACCCCTCTCAAACGAGGGGAAGAATGGACCTTATTGTCTCCATCCTAAACGAGGGGACATTTAAAAACCTGCTTAAGCACTTAGGTCCAGAAATGGACGGGAAGTTCCCTCCTTCTTAGGGACCACGAAAAGGTTTGAATAGTATCCCAAACCTCTCACTGCAATTTGCACCAGGACAATAACTCCTAGAGGACAGATCCCGTACACACCCCAGAAAGGCTTCCCTCCTTCTGGTCAGGAAGACAGGAGGAATCTGCCTTTGAGTGGCTGAGACTTAAAACCTATCCTGTAACCCTGAGCTATGATCTCCAGGACCCATGGATCCTGCATGTTCCTGTACCAAGCGACTGAAAAGAGCGACACACTGCCCCCTACAGGATCCATAAGAGGACTGGGATCCGCCGACGTAGACTCAGCGGGCTTCTTGATCTGCTTGGATTTATCCCAGGACTAAACCGGCTTCCAAAAGCTCTAGGTTTGCTCTGGCTTCGCGGAGGACTGCCGACATGGGCTTTATCAGAACCAAAAGAACAAAAAGCGTTGTTCATATACTCTTGCGATAGGAGGGCACCCTTGCCCCCTGTGACCGTGGAGATATTTTGAGTCCAGGAGAAAATCATTCCTTTTAAAGAAAGGGAAGAAATCTAGACTTAGAAGTCATATCCGCAGACCATGACTTCAGCCAGAGCCCGACGGGCCTGAACAGAAAAAGCTGAAACCATAGCATTCAAGCGAATAAACTGCATAATAGAAGCACAGATAAAAGAATTAACAACCCTCAAGGCCGTAAATCTTTTCTGAGTAATGTCGAGGGGATCCTACACCCCGATCAAATCCTATAAGGAGTCACACCAGAAGGTAGTTTCTCCAGTAGCTGCGGCAAGAGCCGCCCCCGGTTGAAACAAATATCCTGTATGTTGAAACATCTTTCTTAACACAGTTTCCATCTTTTATCCATGGGCTCTTCAAATGAAGAACTATCCTCAAGTGGGATAGTAGTACTTTTAGCAAGGGTGAAGATAACGCCATCTCATTTAGGGACGGAACCTTACAACTCCATTGAGAGTCCAGGACCGGGGACAATTAGCTAAAGGGAGAAGAGGGGGAAAAATAATCCAATCCTGTTCCATTCATTCTTAATTATGTTCGCCATCTAACAGGAGCAGGGAAGGATAAGGTGCATCAGGCAATTTGGCCTCTGGAACCTCTGAATTCGCCAAAAACTTCCTTTAGAAGAAAGCACAAATTCCTAAACTAAAGTCTGGTTCCTCCTCAGCCGGAGATTTAGAGGCAGCAGACTCCAACCCAGAATGTTCATACTCTGAAGTCTAAGAAAGAACTTCATCCTCGGATAACCCTCATTTAAATCCAATAAATGATCTGATGTACTCTGAGAAGGAGTGCAATATGTAACCTTTCACTAGCTCTTAGTAGAGCGAGATAAAGCTTTAAAGCCCACAGACACCGCCGTCTGAACTGTGCAGTAACGTCTGGTGAAAAAAGGACCCCTCCAGATTGAGGATCAGCAATGGTATGGGAAAACTGCATGTGTAGAGATAAGAATGTAGGGTACGCACCACACTGGACGACAATTTCTCAGAGGTGGATGGCTCCGTGGTATCAAACATGTTTGATATTATCAGATTATCAAGGCATATGGAACATAATTGAGAGGGCAGAACTAAGGCCTCCTCACCATATAAACAGGAATTACTCATTAGGAATAGAGGGAGTGCCCTCTAAAGAAACAGAATCCTCCATCGCTAGTGCAATAACTGGAGAAATAAAACATCTTATTTTATTAAAAAAACTGCACCCTTATACCCCAATGGCTGGGGACTCACCACCTCCTATGACCCAGGCAGTACAGAGATTTAGGACTCCTCTCTGATAGACACCCAGTCAGGAAAAAAGGGAATGAATCACATGGTGCACAATGCAGGACCGTCCCTGCTATGAGAAATCGTGCCAAGCTTGTAAGCTGCATGGCTCTCAAAGTGAAAGTGAAACCTGTATATTCCATAACAGCCTATGAGCCCATAACATCTCACACATAAAAGCAGCATAAAATCAAATAAACATATAAGATTATTCCCCCCTGTTCAATAATCCCTCTAAGGAGATAATAACCCTTAATTCTATACAGATAAAAGGAGTCACACTGTGACCCTGTCTTCTTGCATTATCAAACATGTATAAAATATGAAATGATCTTACCAGAATCTACGCCGTGGAACAGGAACACGGCCCTTCAAGTGTGACAGATAGTAGCATCGCTTCTGACATGGACTTGAGTGAAGAAAGCAGGCAACGAAACTCGTCAACGCTGATTGTCTATGGAGCTGTTAATATGAGTCGGGATTGTTTCTCAGAAAGACTCTCTTAATTCCAGTCCCATCTCGAAGAGTACTACCCTCCATAAGAGTCTACTCCGAAATCTTCTAACACTTCTCTGCCAACCTCCTGTGACGAAAGGCAAAGAATGACTGGGGTTATGAGGAAGTGGGGGAGGTATTTAAGCCTTTGGCTGGGGTGTCTGCCTCCTCCTGGTGGCCAGGTTCAGTATTTCCCACAAGTAAGGAATGCAGCTGTGGACTCTTCCCATATTAAGATGGAAAAGGCATGCTCGCTCAGGCCACTGACGTTGCCTAATATTTCATCAGTGCTAGCTATGGATCAGGACAGCATAAAGATATTTGTTATCCATGTGCTCAGGAGATGTGTCATTATAAATAACCATTTAGGGGGCGGAGCCGAGCCACGAATGGAAATGGCTGCTTGCTAAGAAAGCTCCATAGTCCCTGTTCTCACTACAAAATAAATGCTTTCCATCCCACTTTCTACCCTACAATTTGCAACAGCTAATGTTCAGAACAGGTTCCCCTGGCAGAGAGACTATCCTATCACGCCAGACTTGGAGAACTAACGAGTAGAGCACTGCGTGCGTGGTTGCGGCCTGCTGATCATGCCCTGAGGACTGAAGGAGCCGTAGTTGGAGGTCCGCCACATGATAGTGGTATTGTTTTTTTCTATCTTACCCCTCTGTTGCTCCTGCTGACCTGGGCTGGGCCGCCTCGCCGGACAATTAATAGAGCTGCGGTCCCGCGGTTCACGGGGACATAGCGGCGGCCGGTGAAAGGATCCGGTCAGAAATACACGGAGGTTAAGCAGCTGGTGAGCTGTGACGCAGCCTCTTGAGGGCTAAAACTACCAGATTACCCCGGACTTTGTAAGTACTTACGGCAGGAGGGGTTGGAGGGGAGTTGCCCCGTAACATTGTCTGGTGGAGTAGATCTCGGCCCTAGAGGGAACACCGGAGGAGTTGCATATAACTAGAGCAGCAGATTGGGCCCATAAATTCACAGACCTACCGGCTGGGGACTCTATACTACCGATCACTGAGCTGACCAAGAGAACAAATCCCTGGGCATTGTAGGTGCCGGTGTCCTAGCAAATTACGCACGCAGTTTACACAGAGTTAGACCGCACTGGGTCTGGAGCCTGAACTAATTACTAAGAGGTATCCTGAATATCACTGCAAACAGAGCTAATCCAGTGATAAGAGAGTGATCGCAAGAAACTGTTTGCTTTATTCGAAGGCTGAGTGTGTGATTTTGTGGCTGTGAGGGGGGCTTTGATCTGAATCTGCATTGAGTTTCCCATATACTTTTACCATAACAGAAGTTATCAGATTCAACTAAAAGACCCTTGGTTGTGACTGCCCTCGCCCTGGGTATATTTAACATACAATTTGGTCAGGGACTTTGTAGCCTCTATACCAGCATACAGATACAGCTAACTGATAACAGCAGCGGGAGCTGCAATTTGGATTACAGTGATGACAAGTAAAAGGAATTCCAAGCCTGCAAAAAGTACCCAATCCTCTATGATGGAGAATTATCTAATTGCTGCAGACCCGGCGGCTCCAGCTGCCAGGCCTGAGCTGCACACTGTAGCTGCCACGGCGCAGGTTCATTGCTCTGAGTCTGTTATTAGGCAACAAAACTTTGTGACAAAAGACGACATCAGTCATCTATCCTCTAAAGAAGACATAAAGGAGGCCATGAAGGACTTTAAGTCCATGTTTGGTGAGCTGAAGAGGGAAATAGCTGCAGTGGACCACAGAGTCATTCAAATTGAAGAAAAACATGAAGCGCTCAACTCAGACCTCCAGCTTCAGGCTAGCTTTATACAGGCTCAGGATCGAACCGAAGCCGCAGAAACAACTTGAGGCTGAGGGGAGTCCCAGAAACGGTGGAACCTCCAGCTATCCAGGCTTATATACAGGAATTCGTCAAATACCTCAAGAATACAGAGGCAGGTCCTGAAATTCCAATAGAAAGAGCACACAGGGCCTTACGTCCCAAGCCACCAAATAGAGCCCCTCCCAGAGACATAATATTAAAATTATTGTCCTTTAAGGACAAGGAGGACATTTTGCGGATGGCCAGAGCTAAACAGATTATAGAATTCAGAGGAACTGAAATACAGGTTTATTCTGATCTGTGCCCAGCTACCCTGCAGAAAAGACGGGACCTACGATTCATTAATGCCACGCTGAAGGACAAAAAGATCCCCTATAGATGGGGCTTTCCTACAAGCCTAATCGTCACAAGGAACAACACATCACATGTTTTTCAAAGTATGGAGGATTTGCCCTCATTCAATCAAGCTCTGGGACTTCATATACGACCACCTCCAAGAATGTCGGGGGCCCAGGCGGGCCAGGCTGACGAAGAGCCTGAGGAGATCCAACAACTGCCTGGCTGAATCAGGGTTTCTTGGTGAGAGGGGCCCTTTGGGACCCTGAGTGATGTTTGATTCTCTGATCCCCCAAATATGTCCTAAAGGGGGTATATTAAAACATTGAAAAGTGTTCGTGCCTCAAAGGTTTAAAATGATACCAGGTTCAAGCACAGCTAAGTTACAGATTCAGGTTAAAGTTTGTTCTTTGTTTAGTGTTTTGTTTTTTGGGGTTTTAGGACAAGATACTAGAGAGGACTCACTTAGAAGTGGGGTGGGGGGATATTATAGACAAACTCTAGAATAAGATGCACTTTGCATTCATATGGCTGTAGTTCAATGTATTGTTCTTAATGGATTGTAGCAAAGTGTAAAAATCTATGACAACCCCGAGATTATAGCCCTCCAAATATATTATTATATTAGTATAATATGCTGATATGTTGATCAGGCGTCAAAATCTATCAAAGTCAGGAATTATAGAAAGCCAATGGATAGTAACGGCTTTCTGAATGCCAATAGTGGGCACAAAAATTCCTGGAAGCAAAACATTCCAAATGGACAGTTCCGCAGAATTCGCAGGAACTGCACTGAATTAGAGGATTATAATCATGAAGCAGATATCTTAGAAAAGAAATTTATTGAAAAAGAATATGGAAAAGATATTATTAGGGCAGCGAGGAAACAGAATGAGAATTGCACAAGGGAGGAATTGCTACTCCCCAAAAGGGACAAAGAACAAAATCAAAAAGACCTAAATAAGAAAGTAAGATTCATCACGACATATAATGAGGGTGCAGGATTTATTAGAAAAACACTACAGAAACATTGGGGAATACTAAAGGCAGATCCCTGGTTGAAAGAAGCTATAGAGGATAAACCCAATGTAGTCTTTAAAAAGAACAGAAATTTGAAAAATATTCTTGCACCTTCAAAATTAAAAGGCCCGGTAGGGGGAGGTATAAGGAACTCTGGCACCCTGAATTAGTGGGTCGTACAAAAACCTGGGACATATAGATGTGGTAGGAAGAATTGCTGCATGTGCCCCATCATCTGGAATAGAGATTCCATTGATAATTGGGACCATACCAAGACTATACCTATTACCTCAAGAGGTTCCTGTCAATCTACATATGTAGTGTATGGTCTCACTTGCAAATGTGGGATGATCTATGTAGGGAGAACAAAGAGAAAAATCAAAAGGAGGTGTTACGAACACATAAATAACATCGAGATAGGGTTAAAGACCCACAGTGTATCTGAACACTTCAGAACCCACCATAGAAAAGATCCCACTAGTCTAAAGATAAGCATTTTAGAAACAGTGCCCATAGATTCGAATCCACATCAAAGATTAACTATATTAAGAAAGAAGGAAACTAAATGGATTCACATATTAGAAAGTCTGGCTCCAAAGGGGTTAAATATTGACTTGGATCTCCAAGCCTTTATGTTATAAGAAAGATCAATTACCCTTTTCTAAAATAGATGATTTATATAGGTAGAAACTGTATGATAGCTAGGGTCTATATACTAGAATTTTAACATTCAAACATCGAGTATAGTTGCATAGGTAACTCAATAGGGAATTTCATGCTGCTGTTTTAAATAGATTAAGTGTAGATACAAATGTATAACATTAGGTTTTAGAAGTGTTTTAATTATATGCAATTTATCGTAACATGTTTTATGGGTTTCTTAACATATATGTTAGAGGTACATTGTAGCGCTATATATGCGTGAGGTAAATGTAAAGAAATGACACGCACGAGATAGGAAGTTAATAACACTGTGACCTTTCTTCCACACAATTGCCCGATGAACTGTGCAAGTGGGCGTAGGAATTTCCAAAGAGCCAATTGGGCCACGTCAGGGAGGAGTAACGGACTTTTAAATCGTGGATCCCCGCGAACATCTTACACACTGCCAAAGAGTCTTGAGAAAGTCTGCAGAAGACGGAAGAAACGCGTAGACGGCACAAAAAGGATAGTCAGGAAAAAGCACCGCTACAAAGAGAAAAGCAATTGGAAGGAGCGTAACTTGGGGTACTTCAAGGAGTGAACGCACACAGCTGAAAAGGACGGATTAACCGTACCACAGTAACTGACAATTAAAGTGAACCAAGAGACGCCTGTTTTTATTGAAACGTTTGTAAGTGCAATATGTTTATTTGCGAAGTGGCTGCGCTCTCTCTTCTTTTGTGTTTGTAGTATAATATGCTGTGGTATTAGAGCACTACAAAAAGCTAAGGTGTCACCTCAATACTTTATGCCGTTTTATTATAATGTTTTTGAAAGGATCAATGGGTATAGGAGAACTGTATAAGGATCAACCTGAAGAATGTATTTGTTTAATTCATAACGATTAAAAGTTTATAGGTCTTGTGAGAACACAGGGAACACTTTCCCTGATTGGTAAGTTTATTTATTTGGATTGCACTTGATATTAAACTGTAGTCTAAATTGTGCCTTATATGATAAAAGTTAGAATAATATTGTTTAATGTGTTGCACTAATTTTGCACTATTTCTCTATATTGTCTTGTAATTCGAGGCGATTTTCTCTCTTGATTCTTCTCTCTTCTATCTTCCTCCTCCTACCTTTTCTCTCTAGTGTTTTCCCCCTTTATCCTCCTTTCCTCCTACTGCTCTTCTTCTTGCTCCCCCTCCACCTCCCCTCTCTCCCCCACCCTTTTTTCCTTTTTTTTCTCTCTCTCCCCAGGGAAGATGGCAGGTCTACAGTCTAAAATTAGACTCCAACCTACTGAATTAATCTCAGTGAATGTTAAAGGTTTCAATAGCCCAGGTAAGCCCTCAATAGTATTAAGAGACTTGCATAGAATGGAAGGGGACATCATCTTTGTACAGTAAACTCATTTTGCTGTTGCGCATGAACCTCAATGGTTTAGTCACCATTTTCCCAAAGCCTATTTTGCGTCAGGTCCCAAGAAAAAAAAGGGGGTGGGTATCCATTTTAGCACGAAAACACCCTTTCAGCTCCATCAGACATATCAGGACCCTGAGGGTAGATATATAATCCTTACGGGCTCCTTATATGGCAGACCCATCACATTGGCTAATATATATTGTCCCAATCAATCTCAGCACCTCTTTCTTCAGAAAATAACACAAAGTATTGAAAGTGCAGCATGGTATTTTGTTTCTGGCAGGCGATTTCAACGCTTCATTAAATCCAGCATTGGACACCTCGAATGCACTCTCCAGTGTCCCCCATAGGAACCTTAAACGTGTGGTCTCCTCTTTGAAGGAACTAGCACTACATGATATTTGGCGCACACACCATCCTATCACACAGAATTTTACATTCTATTCTCACCCACACAGAAAGTATTTTAGAATAGATTACTTATTTACAGATTCAGCAGGTCTTACCATAACCACAAGTAGTAATATACACACTATCACTTGGTCTGACCATGCGCCAGTCAGTTCTATTCTAAAGCCTAACACGCCTGTTACCCCTTATATTTGGAAACTGGACGATACATTATTGGATGATAAGATCTTTAAGTCAGAGGTCGAGAGGGCACTAGTAGAATACTTCCGTATTCACGCAGATACTGAGTCTCAGGACACGGTGATCTGGGAAGCCCACAAATGTACAATTACAGGGCTCTTGATAAAGCAAAAAGCTAAGTTGGCGAAACAAAGAAAAGATCAGTACAAAGCTCTGTTGTCAAGGGTGGAAATTACTGAGCGGGAGCACAAGCTGCAACTTATAGATGAGACACTCCGGGAGGAGATGGCTCGCGCAAGATCAGCTTTGCTTGAGTTTCTTCAAGTAGACTATCAAAAGAAAGCATTACTTTTGAATCAGCGTTTTTTTGAGCAAGGGGATAAAGCGGGAAAGCTGTTGGCCAGAGCAATAGCGCGTAAACGAACAAAGTATTACATTCATCAAATGGTGAATCGTGAGGGTGTGGTTAAGGAGGATGGGAAATCAATAGCAGAAACTTTTAGTACATACTACGAGTCTCTCTATAACATCCAACCACACATTGAAGATGTTGAGATGGTTCCCCCCCTCATCTGCAAGGGTGCAGAAGATACAACAGTATCATATGGATGTTGACTTACCTAGACTAACTGTTCAAGATTCTGAAGCCCTTGAGTCCCCATTCACGATAAGTGAAATTAAGCAGGCCATAAAGGACCTTACTGCGGGTAAAAGCCTGGAAAATATTCAATGCATTGACGGAGGATCCTTGCCTGCCTAGTACCATGTTGGAGGCGCACATCACTGTGATCCCCAAACCAGGGAAAGCGGAGGACAGACCGGAAAATTATCGTCCTATATCCCTGTTAAATTCGGACGTTAAAATATTGGCCAGGGTCATCGCCAATCGTCTTAACAAATTCCTCCAACAGTTAAATTTCGACAGATCAGGTGGGATTCATTCCTGGATGTGAAGCTAGGGATAACACCCTAAGAGTCCTACAAATAATTTCGTATGCCCATAATAATAAGGTCCCACTGGCGTTGGTATCAACCGACGCTGAAAAAGCTTTCGACCGGATTGACTGGTCATTCATGCAACACACATTAGGTAAATTCGGTTTCGGGCCCAAATTTATTAATAGAGCTATGTCACTATATTCTGCACCGAACGCGAAAGTTCGGGTGAATGGATCTCTGTCTAGCACTTTCTTAATTAAAAACGGGATGCGACAGGGTTGCCCCCTTTCGCCCCTCTTGTTTGCCCTTACGATAGAAGTTCTGGCCAGTAAAATTTGCGCACACCCACATATAAAAGGGCTGACTATTGGAGGCTCTGAGCACAAGCTTGCGATGTACGCAGACGATGTGCTTTTGACGATCACTGATCCTTGCCAATCTTTAAAAGTAGCCCTGGAGGAATTCACACAGTTCGGCAGTGTGTCGAATTTCTTGCTCAACCCCTCCAAATCTGAGATTTTGAATATCTGTCCCTCATAGGGAGTTTGAGGCCCTTAGTCTGGATTGCCCGATAAAGGTAGCACACCATACTTTAAAATATCTAGGTATCTCAATCACATCGAAATAACAGAGATAAATTATAAGCGTATCAGAGACGAAGTACTAAGGGACCTAGCTAATTGGAAGAATAAAACCATTTCGTGGCTGGGTCGTGTGGGAGTGGTTAAAATGAACGTGTTGCCGAGGGTGCTCTACATCCTGCAGACTATTCCATTGGCGTCTGCCTCGCACTATTTGCATCAAATCCAATCAGCCATTGAGTCGTATGTATGGAATGGCCGCAAACCTAGGATAAGGAAAAAAACTATTTACATGCCTAGGGAGGTGGGGGGGGGGAGAATAGGAGTCCCTGACATGCAGATTTATCAAAGAGCAATAACTCTCCAAAGGGTAGTTGAGTGGTGTCATAATTCGCCACATAAAGCATGGGTCCAAGTAGATAACGCAATTTTAAAGAGGGGTAATGTGGGGACATTGGCGTGGATATCTACTAATAATAGGCCAACCATAATCAAACAATACCCCCTATATGATGAAGTGTTTTCAGGGTGGGATAGATTAATTAACAAAGACGCCAGCCGATCTACCTTTGACTCTCCTGTCACCCAGATAAGGGAGAATCCTGATGTGGGAGTCGAAACAGGGCCATATTTCCCAAATAAAGTCTATAGCCTTATGGATGCAGCGATGCTCAATATCCTACATCAGGACAAGCTGAAAACTAGACCAGAGCTGATTGAATGGGATGGTATTCTTTTCTCTTCGTGGTTTAGAGAGGCACAAGTTAGGCATTACTTTGGTACACACAAGAATAGGGCTAGCTTGACCAGATGCAGAACACCTTTCGAGACACTCTGCACAATGTCACACAACCCAACATACCTGATTTCACAAATTTACAAACTCTTGATCATGGGGAGCAAGACTTCCCTCCCAACTTATACACAGGCCTGGCAGGAAGATCTGAGACAAGATATTGCCGATAAAGAGTGGCTAAAGATATTTGAGAAGGCAAGGAAGGCGTCGGTCTCAGCTAGAATACAGGAATCTCATTACAAATTATTGAGCAGATGGTATTTAACCCCCCAAAGACTTAAAAAAAATATATCCACAGACCAGTGGGGGATGCTGGAGAGGATGCGGAGAGGAGGGTACCCTCATACATATTTGGTGGTCGTGCCCACATATACCCTATTGGGAGGCGACTTTGGGTGAAATAAGCAGAATACTTGGGGTTATTATTCCTCCAAGCCCTAATTATTTAATATATCACCAGCTGCCCAAGATTGTAAGAGAGGATAGGTACTTGCTTTTCCTTTTAATGTTAAATGCTGCAAAAGGTCTCATCCCCTTATACTGGAAAAAACAAAACATTCCAAGCGTATTGGAATGGAAGGCTAAAGTGAGGGAGCTGTTGAGGTTAGAGAGATACCACTACTTAAGAATTGGTAAACTAAGCACACACGAAGTGATGCTGCAGACCTGGGAGGGACGCGGGCTTTAAAATATCTGCAAAGTTTAGACAGCTACTGGATAGTGCGTTTGCCCTTTTCTTGCCCCGGCCCTGTAACCCCTCCCCCCCCTTTTTTTATTTTCTCCTCCTCCTCTAGTCGCCTTGGTTTTTCTCTTCTTTTTCCTATTCTCCCACTAATTTTCCTATCTGTTCGATCTTCTCTCTCTGCATCTGCAGAGTAGCTAGTATCAGGCACTCAAACTCTCTCGGCAGTGTGAAATGTAAAAGCCGGAGACCTGATAAATATTACCTTTTCTATATGCCTGATAAATTTTGCTTCTTTCAAAGTTCATATGTCAAATTTTAGAAATGATGTTAACATTGTTAGTAAAAGAACCAACTTCGATCACTTAACGATAAATAATCAAAGATATGTTGAATATGTTATGGTAAGATGACACTATGTTGCAACAGTTTTCATATGCATGTACAGATTGTCAACTCTTACCAATAAAGCTTTATTTTGAAAAAAAAAAAAAAAAAAAAATAACCATTTAATCGTTCTATGTAATCAGTAATGTAAAGCCAATAATATAATAATAATAATAATACTAACAACATAATTGACATTAAAGGGACTTTAAACCCAAATATTTTCTCATGATTCAGATAGAGAATACAATTTTAAACAACATTCCAATTTACTTATATTATCTAATTTGATTTATTCTTTAGATATCCTTTGTTGAAGAAATAGCAATGCACATGGGTGAGCCAATCACAGGAGGCATCTATGTGCAGCCACCAATCAGCAGCTACTAAGCCTATCTAGATATACTTTTTCAGCAAAGGATATCAAGAGAATGAAGCAAATTAGATAGAAGTAAATTAGAAAGTTGTTTAAAACTGCATTTCTATGGACAAATGTTACTTCTGAGTACACTTAGGAAATTTATACTTTCAGTGGGTCTGGAGGATTTTAAGCCCTCATGACTAAAAGATAGACATTTTTATTTCATTTATGAAAAAGGCATGCTCGCTCAGGCCACCAACGCCTATTTTTCATCAGTGCTAGCTATGGATTCAGGACAGCATAAATATATTTGTTATCCATGTGCTCAGGAGATGTGTCATTATAAATAACCATTTAATCTTTCTATGTAACCAGTAATGTAAAGCCAATAATATAATAATAATAACAATAACATTATTGACATTAAAGGGACTTTAAACCCAAATATTTTCTTTCATGATTCAGGTAGAGAATACAATTTTAAACAACATTCCAATTTACTTCTATTATCTAATTTGCTTTATTCTTTAGATATCCTTTATTGAAGAAATAGCAATGCACATGGGTGAGCCAATCACAGGAGGCATCTACGTGCAGCCACCAATCAGCAGCTACTAAGCCTATCTAGATATGCTTTTCAGCAGAGGATATCAAGAGAATGACGCAAATTAGATAATAGAAGTAAATTAGAAAGTTGAACTGCATGCTCTTTCTAAATCATGAAAGAAAAAAAATGTGGGTTTCATGTCCCTTTAAGAATGCCTAAATATAAAGTGAAAGTCAATCCTAGCATTTTTGAAACACTAGGATTAACTATTGAAACAAATAAATGGGACTTTCATTCATGAAGTAAAACATACTTCATGTAGAAAGCTCCTATATTTGTTTCAAGCAATCGCCGTTCTTAGCTGCTTAGGCAGCCCACGGCAGATCACTGTTTGGCTTGAGAGGTGACATTTTCACCTCTTAGCCAATAGCCGTGTGGTAAATCCGGCTTGGAGCCCTTGGGAGCCAGATTTACTGCACGGCTATTGACTAAAAAGGTAAAAACGTCACCTCTTAGCAAAATATTTTTTTGCGTGGGCTGCTGTAGCAGCTAAGAACTGCGATTGCTTGAAACAAATAAAGGAGCTTTCTACATGAAGTATCTTATACTTCATAAATGAAAGTCCCCTTTATTTGTTTCAATAGTCAATCCTAGCGTTTCAGAAAAGCTAGGATTTCACTTTAAGGCTCCTGGCCGGGTATTTCTGGATATTTATATTTTAGAAAATAAATATACATAAAATGTTTTTGTAATTGTATTTGATCTTATAATACATCTGAAAAAGGCATCAGACGAAAGCTAAAATGGTGCTAAAAACAATATATAATTTTCCTATTTACAAGTAAAGCTACACTAAAGATTGAAGTCTAAATGGATACATTTAGACCATACTATTTTTAAAGATTTATTACAAATCCAGCAACAATCAGATTGTGAGTCATAACTTAACCAGTTGATGATTAAATACATTTTATTATACAAATATGAACAGGTCAAACAAGGTATAGATCTAGGTTGAAGAGTAACATAGAAGGTATACAGTTGCAAGGTGTTCCAAATACAACCATTATATTTGTATAATGGATCTGCAATATATGATTCACTTTCATGTATCATATGTCCTGTTATCTTTGACTTACATACAACTGAAAAACAATGAAAGCTTATTACCGTGACAACCATCGTGAGTCTTGTCATCACTCCATTTTATGGCCCTAAGGTCACCTTCCCATGAAGCATTTGGCATTGAACCAGGAAAATCTGCAAATATTATTGAACAGAAGAGACACAATGTAAAAAAGGCAATTTCATAGTGTATTAAAGTACATTTCAGAAGAGCATTAAACAAACATTGTAATGAATCATCAGGAAGTAGGTATTGCACTAATATACAGACAAAGTATGCTGCATTCTTATTAGAGCTTTGGAAAAAGCATTTGCAAAAAGAAAGCAATTACACAAACTGGGGACACAGAAAAAGTATGATCATAAAAATTGTATACATTTTGTATCAAAGGTATTTACAGTTTGTAATTTACATTCTTGTTGGTGCGTTATCATTGAAACTGTAGCTCGAACCAAAAAGCAAAAATGTACACAAATTATGCATCATCAGTGAAACACAAAAAAGCAACGAACACTAAACACAGCATGAAACATATAAATGAGGATTACAGCCTTCAAGGGACAGTCAACACAAGAATTTTTGTTGTTTAAAAAGAAAGATAATCCCTTTATTCTCCATTCCCCAGCTTTACTTAACCAACACTGTTATATAAATACACTTTTTACCTCTGTAATTACCTTGTATCTAAGCCTCTGCAGGCTGCCCCCTTATTTTAGTTCTTTTGACAGACTTGCATTTTAGACAATCAGTGCTAACTCCGGGGTAACTTCATGTGCAACTAATGCCCTCTAGTGGTCAAAATGCATTCAGATTAGAGGCAGTCTCCAAGGTCTAAGAAATTAGCATATGAACCTCCTAGGTTTAGCTTTCAACTAAGAATACCAAGAGAAAAAAGCAAAATTGGTGATAAAAACAGAATTTATGTTTACCTGATAAATTACTTTCTCCAACGGTGTGTCCGGTCCACGGCGTCATCCTTACTTGTGGGATATTCTCTTCCCCAACAGGAAATGGCAAAGAGCCCAGCAAAGCTGGTCACATGATCCCTCCTAGGCTCCGCCTACCCCAGTCATTCGACCGACGTTAAGGAGGAATATTTGCATAGGAGAAACCATATGGTACCGTGGTGACTGTAGTTAAAGAAAATAAATTATCAAACCTGATTAAAAAAAAACCAGGGCGGGCCGTGGACCGGACACACCGTTGGAGAAAGTAATTTATCAGGTAAACATAAATTCTGTTTTCTCCAACATAGGTGTGTCCGGTCCACGGCGTCATCCTTACTTGTGGGAACCAATACCAAAGCTTTAGGACACGGATGAAGGGAGGGAGCAAATCAGGTCACCTAAATGGAAGGCACCACGGCTTGCAAAACCTTTCTCCCAAAAATAGCCTCAGAAGAAGCAAAAGTATCAAACTTGTAAAATTTGGTAAAAGTGTGCAGTGAAGACCAAGTCGCTGCCCTACATATCTGATCAACAGAAGCCTCGTTCTTGAAGGCCCATGTGGAAGCCACAGCCCTAGTGGAATGAGCTGTGATTCTTTCGGGAGGCTGCCGTCCGGCAGTCTCGTAAGCCAATCTGATGATGCTTTTAATCCAAAAAGAGAGAGAGGTAGAAGTTGCTTTTTGACCTCTCCTTTTACCAGAATAAACAACAAACAAGGAAGATGTTTGTCTAAAATCCTTTGTAGCATCTAAATAGAATTTTAGAGCGCGAACAACATCCAAATTGTGCAACAAACGTTCCTTCTTTGAAACTGGTTTCGGACACAGAGAAGGTACGATAATCTCCTGGTTAATGTTTTTGTTAGAAACAACTTTTGGAAGAAAACCAGGTTTAGTACGTAAAACCACCTTATCTGCATGGAACACCAGATAGGGAGGAGAACACTGCAGAGCAGATAATTCTGAAACTCTTCTAGCAGAAGAAATTGCAACTAAAAACAAAACTTTCCAAGATAATAACTTAATATCAACGGAATGCAAGGGTTCAAACGGAACCCCCTGAAGAACTGAAAGAACTAAATTGAGACTCCAAGGAGGAGTCAAAGGTTTGTAAACAGGCTTAATTCTAACCAGAGCCTGAACAAAGGCTTGAACATCTGGCACAGCAGCCAGTTTTTTGTGAAGTAACACCGACAAGGCAGAAATCTGTCCCTTCAGGGAACTTGCAGATAATCCTTTTTCCAATCCTTCTTGAAGGAAGGATAGAATCCTAGGAATCTTAACCTTGTCCCAAGAGAATCCTTTAGATTCACACCAACAGATATATTTTTTCCAAATTTTGTGGTAAATCTTTCTAGTTACAGGCTTTCTGGCCTGAACAAGAGTATCAACAACAGAATCTGAGAACCCTCGCTTCGATAAAATCAAGCGTTCAATCTCCAAGCAGTCAGCTGGAGTGAAACCAGATTCGGATGTTCGAACGGACCCTGAACAAGAAGGTCTCGTCTCAAAGGTAGCTTCCAAGGTGGAGCCGATGACATATTCACCAGATCTGCATACCAAGTCCTGCGTGGCCACGCAGGAGCTATCAAGATCACCGACGCCCTCTCCTGATTGATCCTGGCTACCAGCCTGGGGATGAGAGGAAACGGCGGGAACACATAAGCTAGTTTGAAGGTCCAAGGTGCTACTAGTGCATCCACTAGAGCCGCCTTGGGATCCCTGGATCTGGACCCGTAGCAAGGAACTTTGAAGTTCTGACGAGAGGCCATCAGATCCATGTCTGGAATGCCCCACAGCTGAGTGACTTGGGCAAAGATTTCCGGATGGAGTTCCCACTCCCCCGGATGCAATGTCTGACGACTCAGAAAATCCGCTTCCCAATTTTCCACTCCTGGGATGTGGATAGCAGACAGGTGGCAGGAGTGAGACTCCGCCCATAGAATGATTTTGGTCACTTCTTCCATCGCTAGGGAACTCCTTGTTCCCCCCTGATGGTTGATGTACGCAACAGTTGTCATGTTGTCTGATTGAAACCGTATGAACTTGGCCCTCGCTAGCTGAGGCCAAGCCTTGAGAGCATTGAATATCGCTCTCAGTTCCAGAATATTTATCGGTAGAAGAGATTCTTCCCGAGACCAAAGACCCTGAGCTTTCAGGGATCCCCAGACCGCGCCCCAGCCCATCAGACTGGCGTCGGTCGTGACAATGACCCACTGTGGTCTGCGGAATGTCATCCCTTGTGACAGGTTGTCCAGGGACAGCCACCAACGGAGTGAGTCTCTGGTCCTCTAATTTACTTGTATCTTCGGAGACAAGTCTGTATAGTCCCCATTCCACTGACTGAGCATGCACAGTTGTAATGGTCTTAGATGAATGCGCGCAAAAGGAACTATGTCCATTGCCGCTACCATCAACCCGATCACTTCCATGCACTGAGCTATGGAAGGAAGAGGAACGGAATGAAGTATCCGACAAGAGTCTAGAAGCTTTGTTTTTCTGGCCTCTGTCAGAAAAATCCTCATTTCTAAGGAGTCTATTATTGTTCCCAAGAAGGGAACCCTTGTTGACGGGGATAGAGAACTCTTTTCCACGTTCACTTTCCATCCGTGAGATCTGAGAAAGGCCAGGACAATGTCCGTGTGAGCCTTTGCTTGAGGAAGGGACGACGCTTGAATCAGAATGTCGTCCAAGTAAGGTACTACAGCAATGCCCCTTGGTCTTAGCACAGCTAGAAGGGACCCTAGTACCTTTGTGAAAATCCTTGGAGCAGTGGCTAATCCGAAAGGAAGCGCCACGAACTGGTAATGTTTGTCCAGGAATGCGAACCTTAGGAACCGATGATGTTCCTTGTGGATAGGAATATGTAGATACGCATCCTTTAAATCCACCGTGGTCATGAATTGACCTTCCTGGATGGAAGGAAGAATAGTTCGAATGGTTTCCATCTTGAACGATGGAACCTTGAGAAACTTGTTTAAGATCTTGAGATCTAAGATTGGTCTGAACGTTCCCTCTTTTTTGGGAACTATGAACAGATTGGAGTAGAACCCCATCCCTTGTTCTCTTAATGGAACAGGATGAATCACTCCCATTTTTAACAGGTCTTCTACACAATGTAAGAATGCCTGTCTTTTTATGTGGTCTGAAGACAACTGAGACCTGTGGAACCTCCCCCTTGGGGGAAGTCCCTTGAATTCCAGAAGATAACCTTGGGAGACTATTTCTAGCGCCCAAGGATCCAGAACATCTCTTGCCCAAGCCTGAGCGAAGAGAGAGAGTCTGCCCCCCACCAGATCCGGTCCCGGATCGGGGGCCAACATTTCATGCTGTCTTGGTAGCAGTGGCAGGTTTCTTGGCCTGCTTTCCCTTGTTCCAGCCTTGCATTGGTCTCCAAGCTGGCTTGGCTTGAGAAGTATTACCCTCTTGCTTAGAGGACGTAGCACCTTGGGCTGGTCCGCTTCTACGAAAGGGACGAAAATTAGGTTTATTTTTTGCCTTGAAAGGCCGATCCTGAGGAAGGGCGTGGCCCTTACCCCCAGTGATATCAGAGATAATCTCTTTCAAGTCAGGGCCAAACAGCGTTTTCCCCTTGAAAGGAATGTTAAGTAGCTTGTTCTTGGAAGACGCATCAGCCGACCAAGATTTCAACCAAAGCGCTCTGCGCGCCACAATAGCAAACCCAGAATTCTTAGCCGCTAACCTAGCCAATTGCAAAGTGGCGTCTAGGGTGAAAGAATTAGCCAATTTGAGAGCATTGATTCTGTCCATAATCTCCTCCAAAGGAGGAGAATCACTATCGACCGCTCTTATCAGATCATCGAACCAGAAACATGCGGCTGTAGCGACAGGGACAATGCATGAAATTGGTTGTAGAAGGTAACCTTGCTGAACAAACATCTTTTTAAGCAAACCTTCTAATTTTTTATCCATAGGATCTTTGAAAGCACAACTATCCTCTATGGGTATAGTGGTGCGTTTGTTTAAAGTGGAAACCGCTCCCTCGACCTTGGGGACTGTCTGCCATAAGTCCTTTCTGGGGTCGACCATAGGAAACAATTTTTTAAATATGGGGGGAGGGACGAAAGGAATACCGGGCCTTTCCCATTCTTTATTAACAATGTCCGCCACCCGCTTGGGTATAGGAAAAGCTTCTGGGAGCCCCGGCACCTCTAGGAACTTGTCCATTTTACAAAGTTTCTCTGGGATGACCAACTTGTCACAATCATCAAGAGTGGATAATACCTCCTTAAGCAGAATGCGGAGATGTTCCAACTTAAATTTAAATGCAATCACATCAGGTTCAGCCTGTTGAGAAATGTTCCCTGAATCAGTAATTTCTCCCTCAGACAAAACCTCCCTGGCCCCATCAAGGGTTAGGGGCCCTTCAGAAATATTATTATCAGCGTCGTCATGCTCTTCAGTATCTAAAACAGAGCAGCCGCGCTTACGCTGATAAGTGTTCATTTTGGCTAAAATGTTTTTGACAGAATTATCCATTACAGCCGTTAATTGTTGCATAGTAAGGAGTATTGGCGCGCTAGATGTACTAGGGGCCTCCTGAGTGGGCAAGACTCGTGTAGACGAAGGAGGGAATGATGCAGTACCATGCTTACTCCCCTCACTTGAGGAATCATCTTGGGCATCATTGTCATTATCACATAAATCACATTTATTTAAATGAATAGGAATTCTGGCTTCCCCACATTCAGAACACAGTCTATCTGGTAGTTCAGACATGTTAAACAGGCATAAACTTGATAACAAAGTACAAAAAACGTTTTAAAATAAAACCGTTACTGTCACTTTAAATTTTAAACTGAACACACTTTATTACTGCAATTGCGAAAAAACATGAAGGAATTGTTCAAAATTCACCAAATTTTCACCACAGTGTCTTAAAGCCTTAAAAGTATTGCACACGAAATTTGGAAGCTTTAACCCTTAAAATAACGGAACCGGAGCCGTTTTGAACTTTAACCCCTTTACAGTCCCTGGTATCTGCTTTGCTGAGACCCAACCAAGCCCAAAGGGGAATACGATACCAAATGACGCCTTCAGAAAGTCTTTTCTAAGTATCAGAGCTCCTCTCACATGCGACTGCATGCCATGCCTCTCAAAAACAAGTGTGCAACACCGGCGCGAAAATGAGGCTCTGCTTATGCTTTGGGAAAGCCCCTAAAGAATAAGGTGTCTAAAACAGTGCCTGCCGATATTATTATATCAAAATACCCAGATAAAATGATTCCTCAAGGCTAAATATGTGTTAATAATGAATCGATTTAGCCCAGAAAAAGTCTACAGTTTTAATAAGCCCTTGTGAAGCCCTTATTTACATAAACATGGCTTACCGGATCCCATAGGGAAAATGACAGCTTCCAGCATTACATCGTCTTGTTAGAATGTGTCATACCTCAAGCAGCAAGAGACTGCACACTGTTGCCCCAACTGAAGTTAATTGCTCTCAACAGTCCTGTGTGGAACAGCCATGGATTTTAGTGACGGTTGCTAAAATCATTTTCCTCATACAAACAGAAATCTTCATCTCTTTTCTGTTTCTGAGTAAATAGTACATACCAGCACTATTTCAAAATAACAAACTCTTGATTGAATAATAAAAACTACAGTTAAACACTAAAAAACTCTAAGCCATCTCCGTGGAGATGTTGCCTGTACAACGGCAAAGAGAATGACTGGGGTAGGCGGAGCCTAGGAGGGATCATGTGACCAGCT